>NC_056741.1:1624240140-1624455140 GCF_019279795.1 Protopterus annectens | reverse complement strand
ACTGACTAAATAGTTTTCCCCAATAAATTCCTCTCTGGTAGATATGAGCTCTAAACATAGTTTGTGCCCTCTTCGGAGGAACAATGATGCCAGTAGTAGAGACTCCAAGGAAGCATAATTGATGTGAATGGACAAGGGATCTTGGGATGTGGGGATTGCAGCAGGTGCCAATGCTTGATACCATAGTTGTTAGGTGGTTGAGTTCTTACCTTGACTGGGCCATGGTGAGATGTTGAACTGGTATGTTTTCTGTCCCACACTGGCCAGTCAGTGTGAGGTTATAACTATCACTAATTTGAAAGGGAACCTAAGATTTGCCAGTCAAAAGGCTGAGGGTTTAGTCGTAATTTGCCTGCCCAGTCTCAGGTTAACTTACAAAGAAATGTCAGGTTCTCCAATCAGGAGGATCACTCTTTCAGAGACGGGGTATCAGCTGTGTAAAACCATGAAAAGAAAGCTGGTTTTCTGTACTGATGATAGCTCAACCAGTTAATAGATGGCTAACAGTTAATGAAAAGATGCAGTAAATAAGCCCGTACTACGGATGATTAATTATAATGAAATAGATCCATTTTGCTGTATGAAATTTCAGAGAGCTTCCATAGTCATAAAAATCAAAATGATGTAGAATCAGCATATGTAATAGTTATCATATCTCAAAACCTTTACTTCCCAGATTGGGAGACCAAACAGAACCTTCTGTAAAGTATTATACCTATGAAATATGATTTGACAGTATTTTAGAAACCAAATTTAGATAATTTCTTCTACTTCCTATAAATTGTAGATTCAAATTTACCTTAGAAACTGTTAATTACATGCACCACAACCTACTTCTGGATCTAGCTAGAAAAAAAAAGCAAGCTCTACTAGTACTGTAACTAGGCATGCTAATAAAAGGTGCTGAATGACATCTCTGCATTAAAACATTGACATTATAGTCTTACACAGTCACTGATCTTATACAATTACTACAGTTACAGAAGGTCAAAGGCCCATACTTCTGTACTGTCTCACTAAATTGTACTCTTAAAATGATTTACTCTCCAGAGGTCATGATATAGTATTTTTAAAGTTAACATACTATTCATTATAGATGTGTGGTCTCTGTGATATAGACTCCTCTATTTTTGAGATGCAAACTCACAATTTTCTCCACATGTTCTTACTATGTTTGAATGTGAAGAGAAAACAAGCACTGTTTATTGATTAGGAGGATAGCTGCCACTCAGCTTTTCTCTCATCTTCAGATGAGCATGATAGTAAATACATGAACTCCTTAATGAGGTTTGAATATCTAGATACAGCATGTAAAACAAACTCCACAAACAACAAAATGTAATAAATCGAATGTTACTTGGTACCTGCTGGAATCATTTAAAATGATTAATGATACTGATTTCAATTACTCATAGCTGTTTAAAGATGCCTAGTGGACTAGCGGTGATAAAGAAATTCAAATTTGTGGATCTTCTGTTTCACTGTTTACTAAATTCCACTGTAGCTTCAAATACTTAAAACAACACAAGGCTTATAATTGTTGGTAGTCTGTTAACTAAACGATGTTGCATGTTAAATCATTAAACAAAGGTGGTGTGTACCAAAACTAAATTCATGGTATGATTATTGCTTTTTTTTTTTTTTTTTGCTAAGCAGTTATCCCACTCCAGGATGCTTTAACAACACTATAAACTCTTGACGTTGCAGCATTTTATGATGAATAAGATTAAAACAGAAATGCAATCTTCATCAAAGAATGATTGTTTGTCAGGAGGAAAATGTTGCCTTGTGATCAAGATGAAGGAATAGCTGTGATCTCTTGCTAACAGTTTATCTGTCATTTAAACATTAGTTTCTGATGTCTGGAAACCAGATTGTCTTTGATAGTTGTTGGTAATCAAATTTCCAAAGTTTTAGAATGTTTGAGTTAAGTTCAAAATGATTTTAAAACAGATATTTCCACACATTTCTGAAACTGATATTGACTATGACAGAAAAGCAACACATGCTATCACGATTACCTTGACTGGACATCTTTTTAAACTTATCAGCTATAAGATGCATTTAAATTTTCTACCTCAAAATCTTAGTTAAAAAAACAAGTATAAAACTGTAATGTTAGTGATATAATAATCCACTTGATGTTTTTATAGAAAGTCATTATTTCAGTGTAGTGAGAAGTGCAGACAGTATTAAAAAGAATTTCTAAGTTTTATCTGATGTTTAAAAAAGTTATCCTAAAATTTTCAACTACAAAATATCTCAAGACATGGAATTAATAAAGATAACTTTAATAAAAACAAAACAGAAATAAAGCTTTAAGGTCAAATTATATATTAAAAGATTTGGCAATATTTTCATTCAGCTTCATGAAAAAAGAAATATTACTTTAAAACCAATCCAAAGACCCAGAAAAGAAAATTTTGAAAAAACTTCCCCAAAATCTCATCAGGTCTCAATTTCATGAAGCTTTAACTGGAAAATGTACGCTAACTGACGCATCAAATACATGTTATATATATATATCATTACATCGACAAGTGGAAACCCGAGACTAGAACACCGACACAACGTATCTTCGGCAAGTGAAATTATCGACAGCCATATGTCCGACACCCATTACAATGACTTCCAGTACACTGACAAACATCACACAGTGATCCTCGACAGTTAAGTACAGAAATTGAACATATATAACACCTCAGTGCTATATCCAACAGCAGCTAACAGGTTTTGAATATTTGCACTTCAGGTTTCAAACTTCACATGAAGACTGCCATCAAACAAATGCAATATTCTGCTAACCATCACAAACCCAGTGAGTAACTTCTCTAAACAAAACAGTTATCCCACTTGTATTGCAGACCAGAACTCAAGTATTCCACATTTTAAATTGCACATTGGCAAATATGTATCCGCCGCATACAGATCTGAACTGAACACAGTCTCAACTTACATTTTTAGAAGACGAGCTATGGTTTTAACAAAATCTAAAGGAGAGTACTCCTCTCTATTCCATAGAATTTGTTGAAAGTGATTATGTCTTTCAATCGATCTACGTTTCTTTGTAGAAGGAGGTACCCCCTAGCCATACGAATCCTCAGCTCATCAATCCAATCTTGTTCTCTGCACAGTGCACACATGATAACATCTAAATCAGTAAACTTAGGTCCCATCAAGCACTTCAGTCTCCTATGCCATACTTCTACTGAATTTTGGATACGTGGCAAAAATAGGTCGTTAAGTTCAGAAATGTTCCAAATCTTAATAGGGAATAAAGGAGGGAATCCCATTGTACCAGAAGTACGTGTACTAAACTTACGTATTTTACCATGAATGTAGTAGTCATCAAAAGACCTAACCAACTCATGTCCTTCATCAGGAACTCTATCTTTTAATAAGGTAAATGTGTCCATCAGCTTGTCTTCCGGAAGGAAAGCTAATGCAACCAAAGATTTGATATATAGTTAAAAGTGCATATTAGTATTGTACAGTGAACTAAGCCCCAGGTGTTGTATATTGCACCATACATTCTGCCCAAAGTGAAACAAGCAGCCTTTGGACTGGACATCAGCGAAGTTTAACCATATACTCTTGAGAGCGGCAATTTCAAAATCACATAGAATGTAATGCACAGAACATACAAAACCATTCTCAAACATGAATGCAAACAAAGCATGCCACAAATAGTTATAACATTTAAGAGACTTTTTACTCATGAGAGTGTAAAACAATGGGAGAACTTTACTGTATGATCCTAACTTAAGCAAGCCATTTATGCTGTAAAGTTGCCTACACGTAATACCTCTGAGGAAAAAAGTTCTACCCATCATCGATATTGACATCTGGCTAAGATCATATAAGTTGTTCAGTGTTGTGAAAGCAAACATAACTGTAACAGAACCAGCATCAGCGATACTTTTAGAAATAAAACTACCATTGTTTAGCTTATAGCTATCACACTCAATATTCATGACCGTTAACTCACGTCTACCATCACTTAACTAATATTTCCGATGTACTCTGGCAATGCATTGCAGTAGAGCTTTCCTATTAGGGATATTATGTATGAGAACATGCACAGTTGCAGAAGGAAGAGATAAAGATAGACAAAGAACTGTTGAAGAAATGAACTGCAATCTATACTTGCTTTGTGCTCAGATTAGCCGTAGTACCTTGAATGGTAACATTGCATATATATAACCGGTGGTAGCCAAGGCCACGTTGTTTTTCTTAGGAAGTTTCTCACAAAAATTGATAGTACAAGCAGAAAAGTATGAAAACAACTGCTATGTAATGATGATGTTAAAACTTGTGATCTGCTACGTCAGCTTGGTAGGCAATGTCTTATTAGAAAATGTATAAAAATGCTGGTATTTCCTGATTCTAGTTAGACAAACTCTGTATTAGCACATTTTTGTCTCCTTGCTGCAAGATTAATGTGTCTTAACCTGAACCTTCCGTGTTTTGATAATTTTTAAAGTATATTTTTCCTTTGACAGATTGGTCCTTCGAGCTGGAAACATCTCTCGCTCTAGCTCAGGTCAGATGGGCCCGGTGGCATGAAACTGTACGGGGAAGAAGCCACATTGGTTCTTCTGCTTTGAAAAGACCTCCGACTGAATTGTCGTTCAAAAGAGGCCAGCCACTGTTTCTGATCTGCGATTGGAGGATGAGTCAACAGTTCCAGTGAGATCAATCACGGAGGCTCAGGTAAGGAGGAATTTACCTTTTTTTCTGTTTTAGATCAGGGATTGTTACAGTATTTTGTTTTTGTCAGGGAGATCTGTAAAGTGCAGATCAGGGACAAAAAAAATTGCTGTCTCGTCATAGATCAGGGAAACAGAATAGGTAGGCAGTTATTCTAGATAAACTGTGAAGAAGTGTAAATCATGGTACCACGTGATAAAAAGGGTTACGTAACAATTTCTAACTAAGATAAGACAACATGGGGAATAAGTGCACAAAAAGTTCCCGAGATCCGCCCTTAACCAAAGACGCAAAATATATGCAATTACAGTGTGCCGACAATGTTAGGTACTATACAAAATGGGTTAATAAATTAAATTTGATGGTAATTTAGATAAACCTTCACTTATCAAACTTGTCAAACAACTTAAAACAGATGCAAAAGGTCAGATAAAAAAGCAACGTCAATTAGGAGTTCCTCAGGCACACAGGTGGCTAGAGGAAGCAAACCGCAGGGAACAAAAGAATAAAAATTCAAAAGCAATGTTTTTAGATAAAGAAGACAATAACTTGGTAATAGCAACAGCCCCTCCGCCCCCTCTGCTTCCCCTACCAGAATATGAAGCGAGTGGACAAGCTGATCCACCTCCGTTATATCCAGCTGTTCCTGCAAAACCAAAACCGTTTATCAGAGATCCTATCGAGACTAGGTCTCGAACATGCAACTTAAGAGGGGATATTGGATTGTATGAAATAAATAAAAATTCACAAGCTATGAGTGAAGAAGAGATATGTCCACTCATAGAAGTACGAAATCCACAGGCAGGACAGGACCCAACTCTTTTAGTATATAGACCGTGGACACCGGAAGACATCCGGAAAGCCACAGAGGGAATTCCCCATCCGAAAGTTAATTTTAGAAAATTTTTAGAAGACTTACAGGGCATGACGTTAAGTTACCATTTAAATGGAGAGGAAGTAGAGAAAGTAGTCAGACAAATCGTGGGTCCAGATTGGCACATGATCAGTGACAACTGGAATCCCCGTGACGCAGAACATAGGCCACTCCCACATAGTAACACAGAACTGGATAACAGAGTGAAAGGTCTGACAGACCGAATCTCTGAGAAATGGAAGCCTAGGGCTGACTGGACTTGCATTAATCAATGTATACAACAAGAAGGTGAAACTGTTGATAGATATTATGCCAGATTATTAGAGTGTTTTAATAACCATAGTGGAATGCAGGTACCTGAAGACCAAACACATGATTCCCCATATGAGCAGCAGCTAAAGAATGCATTTTTGAAAGGCAGTTTTGCACCCATTAGTAGCTTTATTCCAAAGCACATGGTAGATCATCGTACAAGTAGATTACAGTCATTACTTGAATATGCAAGACATGGAAAGGCATTTTAATAGCAAAAAGAAAAAGAAAACTCAAGTATTTGCAGTAGAAGACGGATCAGAAGTCTTTGTAGTACAAACTGGGAAGAAGGGTAAGAAAAATGCCCAGGGAAACAAACAATTTGATAAACGATCAGAGGACTTTGAAGAGAGAAAGAAAAGGGGTGAATGTTTTAAATGTGGGAAAAAGGGACATTTAGCAAGGGATTGCAGGCAAAATAAAAAGGTAACCACAGAAGACAAGGAGGGTGAGGACTGACTATATGATAGTCAAGAATCACTGAAGAGGAATAATCAAGAAAAGACAAGTGCAAATGTGATAGAAGGAGTAGAGGATGTGATAGAAGAAATAGAGGATGTGCATGAAATCACAGATAATGAAGAAAATGAAATTTTAGACTTGGCATTATTGAGCCTAGAGCTCTACTTAGCAGACACAAAACCGGAAGTTACACTTCTGGTAGAGGGATGGGAAGTTAAATTCCTGTGTGACTCAGGAGCTTCGCGGACCCTGATACATCCTTCCAAACTACCAGAAAATTCAGAATCTTTTGACTACATATTAGTAAAAGCAGTTAATGGACAGCTGTATCAGGAGCCACTCTCCCACAACATAGCGATAACTGACCCAGTTTCAGGGATGACCCAGAAAAGCAAAATTGTTGTTTCTGCAAAATGCCCAGTAAATCTTTTGGGCAGAGACCTGATGCAGATATTTGGCATAGCAGTTGTTCCAACTATGCAGGGTATGGAAGCACAGCGACAAATGGATACTTTTGTAGTGCGACCAGAGGGTGAAACATTTTATTGGTACAGCCAGGACTTGGTTACGACTGGTCCAGGGGCAGTAACCGAAGAACTGATGAACGTAGCCATCAGTAAATCCCCCTCCCTTGACACTGATAAACAGCATTTGTTGCATTGCACTCTATATTACTGTAGCAAACCAGGACCTGATAAAGAATATGAGCAAGAACTGTTTAGAAACCATGCTAACAGATTAGTATTACGAAATCTGTACTGGGACACAGAAGGAAACAGTGTAGTAAGCTGTTCATTGCCCCAGGAATTCCTAGCACTTTACAAATCTAATCGATTACCACATGTGAGTTTGACTAAAGATAGAAACATGAAGTGGGCAGACCTAGGAGAAAAAGTCACAAGGTGGGAAAAACAGACAGAGATAGAACTTTCAGAACAGGGAGTACAAAAGCAGAAGTTGAATTGGATAACATAGACACACCCAGCAGTACACTTGCAGGCAAGTGAGGACAGCTGAGTAGCACTCTTACTAGAAAAAGAGGAAAAAGCCTTACGAGACATACCAGAGACTCTCTGGTCAACAGGAAAATCAGATGTAGGACATATTCGTACAGCAGGACCAGTCACTATCACGCCAAAATCAGCATTTAGACCTCAAAAAAGACAGTATCCCTTGAGAAAGGATGCAGAACTAGGAATCAAACCTATAATAGCAGCCTTACTTAAGGAAGGAGTATTGATAGAATCCCCCGATTCACCACGTAATGCACCCTTATTTCCTGTTAGGAAAGCAAATGGAGAATGGCGTATGGTCCAAGATTTACAAGCTGTAAATGATGCAGTTATACCTAGGGCACCTACAGTGCCAGATCCACACACCTTATTAAATGATTTGAAACCTCAACAAAAGTATTTTTCTGTGGTAGATATTAGCAATGCGTTTTTCTCAATACCGATACACCCTGACAGCCAACATTGGTTTGCATTTACATTTCAGGGAAAAAGGTATACATATACGCGACTACCGCAGGGATATTGTGAGAGTCCAACAATATTCGCACAGGAAATGGCAAGTAACCTGGTGGGATTTATCCCACTGAAAGGCAGCCAGATTTTACTTTATGTAGACGACATTCTGCTGGCAGCCTCCACCCAGCAAGAATGCAGAGAAGATACCATAGCATTACTACAATTTTTAGCTACTCAAGGACACAAGATAAACAAAAATAAACTGCAACTTTGGAAAAAACAGGTCAAATACCTGGGATATGTAATATCCAAAGAAGGAAGAATATTAGATGAAGACAGAAAAACAGCAATATTACAAGCACCTAAACCAACTACCAAGAAGGAAATGATGTCCTTCCTAGGTACTACTAATTTTTGTTGGAGTTGGATTCCAAACTATGCCTTGGAATCTGCTCCACTGACCAACTTGATATTCAAAAAGCCTATGGCAGCACAAGATTTATTACAGTGGACACCAGAAGCAGAATCAGCTTTCTGCAAATTGAAACAACTGATAGCATCCTCATTAGTTTTAGGATTACTGAACTATCATAAACGATTTTTCCAAACTGTAGATTGTAAGCAGGGTTATATGACATCAGTGTTAACACAACAGTATGGGGACAAACAACGCCCCATAGCTTACTATTCATCACAGCTAGACCCAGTGGCGCGATCCCTGCCCCACTGTGTACAAGCAGTAGTCGCAGCTGCAATGGCAGTGCAGGCTTTAGCCTCAGTAGTGTTATTCCACCCTCTCACATTGAGAGTGCCTCATGCAGTCGCGGTTATTTTACTGCAAGAAAAAGTAGCATATCTTTCTCCTGCTAGACATCTTTCCTGTATGACTATACTGTTGAGCCAACCTCATATGACAATTGAACGATGCACAACTTTGAATCCATCAACCTTGCTCCCAACCCCTGCAGATGGCAAACCACACTGCTGCTTGCAGGAGATTGAGCAAAAGACACTACCTAGAAAAGATCTCACAGATGTTCCCTTGGATGATGCCGAGGTGACATACTATGTGGACGGCTTGTGTAGGAGGGGTCCTATAGGACAGAATCTAGTGGGGTATGCAGTAGTTTCTGACACTGAGATTTTAGAAGCAAAGTCTTTACCGCACAACTTATCTGCATAAGCAGCAGAATTGATTGCTTTAACAAGGGCATGTACCTTGGTAAAGGGTAAATGAGTGAACATTTTTACTGACAGCCAGTATGCTTTTTCTACTGTACATGTTTTTGCGCAGCAGTGGAAAAATAGAGGAATGATAACATCTACTGGTAAACCAATTAATCATGCGCAATTTATTTTAGATTTGTTAGACTCTATTCAGTTACCTCAGAAAGTAGCTATTTGCAAATGCGTAGCTCATACCAAACAACAGGATAGGATTTCAAAAGGTAATGCAAGGGCTGATACAGCTGCAAAGCAAGCAGCTTCAGCTTCAGAAGTATTTCTTTTAAGTGAGGAATTACAACCATCTGAAATTTTAGACTTAGAAATGTTAAAAACAATGCAGACACTTACTACAAATGTAGAAAAACAAAAATGGATAAAATGAGGAGCAATTCTTGAAAAAGGGCTGTACTTCTCCAAATAGAGGAAACCAATTTTACCATCTAACTTGTTTAGATATGCAGCTTTGTTGAGCCATGGGCAGTGCCATGTCTCAACAGGGGGGATGGTACAGTTAGTGAATCGAGTGTTTACAACGTATGGATTTACAAACTACACAAAAAAATTTTGTGCAGCATGCCATGTTTGTAACAAGCATCATGCACAAGGGGCATTGAAACCTAAGCAAGGGAGTTTCCCTACACCACCGTATCCATTCCATACTATCTGTATGGATTTTATAGAGCTGAACAAATGTGAAAATAAGAAGTACTGCCTTGTCATTATAGATATGTTTTCCAAATGGGTGAAAGCTTTTCCAACTAAAAATCCAGATGCAGTTACTGTTGCAAAAGTCCTCGTTAAAGAAATTATTCCTAGATTTGGCATACCGGAAAAGATTTATAGTGACAATGGCACACACTTTGTAAATCAAACTATACAACAATTGAGCCGTTACTTTGGGATTTCTCTGAAAAACCATTGCGCATACCACCCCCAGTCTGTAGGATTAGTAGAGAGGCACAATGGAGTTTTGAAAAATTAGCGTAAGAAATTGATTAGTGAGACACAAAAGAACTGGGTGCACTGTCTACCTCTGGCACTGTTGAGTATGAGAACTGTTCCAAATTTAAAAGGGTTAACTCCTTTTGAAATTCTGTTTGGGAGGGCATATTATACACCTCAGTGGAAACCTCTCATGCCTGCAAACCAGGAGGCTGACAGTTCACTTGCAGAGTATATGAGGCGATTTTTGAATAACAAACTTTTGCAGTTAAATTCTGTTTCAGATAAAGAACAAACCAGACTATCGGAAGCAGCAATAATCCCAGGCACGTGGGTCTGGGTGAAAGTCATGAAAAAAAAGAATTGGAGTTCTCCGAAGTGGGAAGGACCATGCCAGGTGCTACTGTCAACACCCACTGCAGTCAAGATCGCAGAGGGAGCGTCCTGGATTCATCTGACACACTGTAAATTGGTTAAGAACTTTGAACTGGACAAAAACCTTGTTACTGTTGTACAATGAGAACAAAATGACCGGGTATAGAGTAAACAGGGATGCAGAACAACCTCAGAAAATTTGCATGATTATTCTGATAGCTATACTGATAACAATGATCTTTTTGCTGTGGCCTTTCCTTTTCCCAGCCACATGAGTTGAACTGAACAAACGTGATGCATTACTCATAGACTGGCATCCAAACTTTAACACTTACCAAGCAATTAAATATGTGTATGCTGAGACTTTTAATGTTTCGAACTGCTGGATTTGCACAGCTATACCAACAGCATACGGGGGGTTATTGATGACTGCTGTCCCCATAGGGGTCAATGAGACCTGGGAAAACTTGATTTTTGATACTACACCTGTGAAATCACAAGATAAAATAGCATTGTTCCTACCTGTTACACAAAAAGGGATTGCATGTTTTTATAAAAATGACACTATTCAGGTGGGATGGAGCAATTGTAATGTGACTGTTTCTTATAAATGTTATATTAAGGCCAGTAAGGCAAAAACTATTTGTGATACAAAGTATGATGCATATTTTGAAAAGATGCATAGAAGTGTTAGTGAAGTACAACATAATCCTGTTCTTTTAAAGCAGCTTTCTATTATTGATAAGAAAATGTTTCATGCAGGGCAAACTTATATCAATACTAAAGTAGAGAACTGTTATTTTGTTTGTGGGAAAAAAGCATATAAATGGCTACCTGAGAATTGGTCCGGCAGTTGTTTTTTGGGTTACCTGGTTCCGGCCATACGACACACTGCAGCTTTGCCTCAGGGAAAAATTTGAAACGTCAGAGAGGTTAACAGTAAACCTAGAAGTCCAATCAAGAGACCCAAGAATCCAGTGGGACGAATCGAAGCAGGGTGGAGAAACCATAACTCTGTGAAAAACAAAGATAAACTGACACACATGGACTTGAGTGACACCATTATATCGTGGGCAGGCATAGCCCCTGCATATGATGCAGTGAAATCAATTTGGGAGCTGAGAAAACTGTCTAAACTTCTCAAAGTTATGAGCACTGCAACTTTTTCTGCTCTCGAATTAGTGACTGATGAACTAAATGCTATGAGAACTGTGGTACTTTAAATCTGCATGGCTCTTGACTTCACCCTAGCGGCAAGAGGTGGTACGTGCACTTTAATCAAAGAACAATGCTGTTCGTATATTCCTGACAACCAGCACGAGATAAACGACCATCTTGAGGTGATTCAGCAAGTGTCGACCATGACCAAACCAGGCCCAAACCCTCTGACGGACTTTTTCCAGAATTTGTTTGGGGGGTTGGGGTTCCATACTAATGAACATCCTGATTGCCATTTGTGTGGGATTACTCCTATTAGGAGCATGCATTTGTTGTGGTATTCCCTGCATGAAAAAGTTAATCAAAGATTTTATAGACATGTCAGTTTCTGAGACTTTGTATCAAAGTACTGAAATTGAAGAGTTGTTGAAAAGTGAAACACTTTCATAAGTCTAAACTGAATGACTCTCTTAACTGCAAATTTTGAATGGAGAGGTTAGCAGAAGAAGCAAACTGTTTATGTTTTTGAAAATAGAATTAAAAAGTATTAACAGGGGGGAAATGTTAGAAAAATATGTATTAATGTGTGTGCTTAATGCTAATTAGAAGCTAAAAGAGTTAACACGTTTTTCATTCTATTTTATATACAGCTTAGTTTTATATGAGACTAAAAGATGTTTTTGAAACTGCAGTGTGCTTTCTGAAACTTGCAAGATGCCCTCTGACCTAGTAACTACTAGCACAGTGAAATTCATGTTCATGCCTTTTGGAAATGTACTTGAAAAACAGGTGATTATCTGCTAGGTCAGGAAGCAATGAATGAACAATTTTTTGAACAATTAGCTCAGTTCGTGTATGAGAACATGCATAGCTGCAGAAGGAAGAGATAAAGATAGACAAAGAACTGTTGAAGAAATGAACTGCAATCTATACTTGCTTTGTGCTCAAATTAGCCATAGTACCTTGAATGGTAACATTGCATATATCTAACCGGTGGTAGCCAAGGCCACGTTGTTTTTCTTAGGAAGTTTCTCACAAAAATTGATAGTACAAGCCAAAAAGTATGAAAACAACAGCTATGTAATGATGATGTTAAAACTTGTGATCTGCTACGTCAGCTTGGTAGGCAATGTCTTATTAGAAAATGTATAAAAATGCTGGTATTTCCTGATTCTAGTTAGACAAACTCTGTATTAGCACATTTTTGTCTCCTTGCTGCAAGATTAATGTGCCTTAACCTGAACCTACCGTGTATTGATCATTTTTAAAGTATATTTTTCCTTTGACAAAAAGATACTTCATGCTGCTAAAGAATGTAAGCAAATTTGTATTTTTCAACTAACTTATAAAATTATTCCAGAGCTTTTCAAGATATAACATGAAAAAATAATGATATTTAAGAAGTTGTGTACAAGCCAGACACACAATATTTTTAGGTGTTCTGTTATATCAAGATGCAGAGATGAAGACTAAACCACCACTGAATTTTAGAGTCAACATGTACCTGTTTTTAAAACTAGCACTAAAATCATCATAGAATAATAAAATTCTGCAGCACAGTAAACAGGTGAAACCTTATTTTATGTAGAGCACAAAATGACAAAGGTACATTTTCTTCCAGATCTTCCAAGTTACATTTAGAGAAATATTTTAAAATGCCTTTCTCTCCCTTTTCACCTAGAGAAAAGAATACCTTGTCAGTTCAGTCACAGTTCAATAAACCAACAACTGTTTCTTACCAAATTTTGTCACAGAAAGATGAAAGTACATCAAAATGGATATTAACATATCATCATGTGTCCTCTTATACTTTTCTCCTTCCTTGCGAAATCTACATAAATCCTTATATCTGTTTCCCTACTTTACAAACTGAAATTCATCCAAATAATCCCAAACAAAATGCCTGCTAGATGTAAACACTACCTCCCTATACGTACTACAACTTCTATTAACTTATGTAACAGACTATTACCCATAAAACCTCAGTATATCAACACTTCAAAATAATTCGTAGCATCACAATGGCAGTTATTTGCAACAAATGTTACTGCATTGCAACTATTATACCACATAGATATACTTTACAAAATTATACTTAGTCTACAAAAATATAATTTCACTGCAATGATTCAAGTAGTACCATCCATTAACATCCAATCAAATGTTTGCTGTCCATTCCATAACAGAAATGGAGCAGTATAAGAATTTATACAAGGAAACAAAAAGTTTGTGCAATAAAATCACAGCCGTCCACAGCTGAATTGAATACTGAAAATCAGACATAATGGCTATCTGTGAAAATTGGTTAAAACATAATATAACAGATGAGGAAATATCACCAGCTGGATAAAATATAGTGTGAACTGACAAACTAGCTAACAAGAAAGGTGCTATTTGTATAATGTACTCCAATAAGCTTCATCTAACTTGTTTCTGAAGTTATATATGTACATTTGATACAGCTAAATTCATTCCTGTCAACCTAATACTTAATTCATACATTCACACTGATATAGCTGATAGATCTACAATCACCCCAAAGAAACAAGAAAACATTGATACTCTCTATAAGATTTTCTAGCTTGGATGACATACAATCCTAAACAGAAAAAAACAGCTGGTGGTATAAACATCCAGAACTTTCACCTCATCCCAGCACAGACAACGTAGTTTTAACTCTTTGGGTTACGCAAGCTATGTCAGAGCCAACATGAATAAATAAAACTGCAAGTAAGCAAAAAGGTCTTGGTGGGATACTCGTAACATATACTGATTAGATTTGCTTTTCATCTACTCTGATTTCGTCAGTGGGTATAGTCTAATATTCCTAATACTGAAACAACCAAAACAATCTAAACAGATTGTCTACATCTAAGTACTTTCATTTTACCCAGACACCTTTAATAGGTTATGTAAGTAACTGGACCCCACTAAAATTCTTACAACTGTGTGATGCTGTCAATTATTTTAGAAAAACATTTCTGTCAATTCTTAGCACAATAGTCCCAATCCACAGAAGGAAAGCAAAATACTGTATATCCCCCTAGTTGGCATATAAGATCAGGCAATGAATATATGACAGAGACAATGCTTAGAAAAGGTGAAAACCCTATCTTTATAACATATACCATGCTGTATGGTGGGAGCAGGCATTTTCCTCCTTTGGAACTAACAACATTTAGGATCAATTCTGTTTAACATTTTTAACAATAACATTCTCCTCACTGCAAAGTAGCCCTGTAGTCCCATTTGATAATGATTTCCTACATATCTATGCATCTCACAACCACCATGATCTCCAAAAATTACACAAGATAATATCTTCAGGTTAGAAAAATGGCTGACTAACTGGAATCTTCTACTGAACCCTCACCCCCAAAACAAAATGAATGTATTTTCATCCAGACATTTCATCAAAACTAAGACTATTCTTGCAAATTACCTGTTTTGACGGTACTTATGTATTATCGCAACCAGATTTTCACGGGGGAGAAAATCGCATACCTGCACACAAACAACTGCCTGAAGCACTTTAAACTGCTGATCATAGTCCTTACTAATGGGCAAAAAGTTAATATTACTTTCAGAAATGGCATACATTAAAATATTACATGACGTACCCACCTAGTAACAGCTGTTGGCCTCTTCGTACACAGGGATGTGTTAGAGACGTATTCTGCTGTTTTACAAGTCGGCAGTGAGATTCAGGGTTTACACTTGTATTTGTATCGTGTCATATTTAAATGTATGGCATTTCTGAAAGTAATGTTAACTTTTTGGCCATTAATCAGGACTATGATCAGCAGTTTGAACTGTTTCAGGCACTCATTTGTCTGCAGGTATGCGCTTTTCACTTGAGAAAGTGCTGGCAAAGGTGTGGAGTGGGGTCCGCCTGTGAGAAAAATGGAAAAGTTATATTTCTGCTCAATGGCCATTTCACGAAGTGTTGGGAAAGTACAATGGGAATTTTAAGTATAACAGAAAGGGTAAGAAGGAGTGTAACTTTCCAGACCCTCTTTCAAACATATAAAGGATTGCAGTTCCCCTGCTTTTGTGGTCAGTTTGGTACAGCAGAAGGTTCTATGCTGTCTGTCTTTTATAACAACGCGATGGATGACAAATGTTGTTCCTTCCGAGGTCGGTTGACAAACTCCTGTTTCTGTTTCTTCCTCCTGGTCCTGTTGCACAAGCAAAGTGATCAAAAGGTAATTAGGAGTTTATATACCCAGTTTTACTTAAACATGCAGTCCTTTCATGAAAACATTAGGAATTACGCAATGTTAGAAATCTGGTTGCAATAATACGTGAGTACCGTTTTGACTATACCCCATTGAACAAGTAATTTGTACTAGGTTACTGGGGGGGTAGTTAAAGACAAACATATTGATTGTTACTTCTGAAATTAGCAAGAGGTTTGCTACAAATCTAGGCATTAACTTAGTGAACCAGCTCACGTAATGACCACAAAAGCTTTGCTACTACCCATTTTATTATACTTTCCTGCTATTCTAACTACATTTCAAAATATCAACCCCATAATCTTAAAAAGACATAAAATTTACGAGGTTTTACAGCCAATATAGCTGAGTAAACCATTGTTGCATAGTATTAAATAAAAATAGTTACACAGAACTAAAATACCTTAATTTATGCTCAACTAAAAATCACTCAGATTATTTATAAGTTAGAAAGATGTCCAGCTGTATCGACCCTAATCAACAAGCACAAGCCCTCTAGAAACCTAACATCTCAGAACCTAAACCTCCTAGAAATCAGGTAAGTCATACTATCACCATGATGACTCATTCTACTCAATATACCTAAATTCTTCAACATGATACTACCTTCCCAAAGAGTTTGAAATGAACCCAGCCAAAACACACATCTCCACATGGAGCTGTAGCTGCAACTGACATCTAATTAACTGTATAGAGTAAATATTTATTTTTACTTGCATTCCATCTCTCCAGCAGCTTTAGTACACTAAACTTACTGTATAACCACTTCTTTATTACGTCTCTGTCCCCCTCTAACTCTCTCCTTCCAAATTACATATATAACAAACTCTCTCTCTTTCTTTCTTGCTCTTTCTGTATTAATTATACACATGAAAATGTAAGCCTCAAATGGAATGCAAAACTGGTCTGTATTAATCTTTGTATTGCGCAAAACACTCTGTTGTTTCTCTGTTGTATATGATTATGTGTAGCAACGATGTCTTAGGAATGCTACAATAATGTTTACAAACATTTGTTTTTGAACTTTTCTCCTCAGGCCTCTCCTGAAAATAAGTCATATTTCAGTCATGCTATCCTAGTTAACAAATATAATGGATGAATGAATTAATTAATTAAATAAATAAATATATACAATATACATACACAATTAGATACTTGTCTACATTTTCAGTTTTATTTTAGCCTGATCTTTAAAATATGCTTTAAATCATGCATCAGTGCTCTTACTGGCTTGTCAACATTAAGAGCCTGGTTATAAACTTTTATTGCTCATACATCAGGGCTAATCCTGACCAAATCTCACTGGTTTATCAACATGAAAAGTTCACTTATAAATTTTTATTGTTTGCGTATTGGGGTTAACCTGACCCAAAAATTCTTTCTTTAGTTTGTCATACTCCATCTAATCAGTTCTTTCCATGTACATTTTCCATGTCTCTTCTGTGACCTGGGAGGACAGGATCTTTGGCCATTCTGCTGTGTCCTAGATCGCCATACAAGACTCCAGGTTATCCTCCCTCATAATTTCTTCATAGTAAACAGTTTTGTGGTTAGTAACTACCTTCTGCAGCACTGCTAGATTGGCTTATGGTTATTCCTTACCTCTGACTCCACAAGTCTTGTTAATAAGTGTTTCATGGCAGTGGTACTAGGAAATCATGTCAGGAGCAGAAACATTTTGGTAGGGAATTAGCAGCCGGAATAAGGTTTTCATTTGGGACAGCAAAATCAATAAAAGCAGAAATTTCTGGTCAACTGCTTGCACCCACCAACACCACCAGTGTAATATCCAAGAAGACACTGGTGGCAGTATGTTTTTAATGCAGGCTTATTTTTCACAAAGTCACTGGAAAATCAAAGCAATAGCCTACTTGGCTTAAAACAAAACAAACTAGATGTGGTTCCTTTCTGCCAATAATGGCATAATCTCTCACAGCCTTTCCAGTAGCATGCTGTATTCTAAGCCCCAGGCTGTATATTTCAACTAGGTCCTGTTCTGAGCTCTAATGTCCATACATTTCTCTAAATGTAATCCATAAGTTAGTCCTTCATGGATTCTAGATAAGTCCCTTCTTCACTCTACTCCAATACCACAACAAATCCCTTATTCTAGCCCTTTAGGCTACTTTCTTTTATAGCAAAATAACAACAGTTACTGTGTGATAAGCTGACTAATACACAGTGCTGGCCTTTCTAATTATTGTGAGAACATTTCCACATGCCATACAGAAGCATGCAATTTGCAGACATACTACACCTGTTTTGGAAAAAGTGTAAAAATGATGTTACTTATATCAAAAGAGAGAGACACATGCGCACATCACTCACACACCCATTAAAATTCCATTTTGTTTAGATCATATATCCAGGTTTAAACTAAAATTGCTTTTAAATTATTTTTTCTTTCAATATGTAAATAGCTAGTTGATTTCTATGTTTATAGTTGTTCAGCCTTGGAAAAAATGGTTAATATTTGTTATACATTACATATATGCTTACCTGAAACTTTTATTCTCATTAAAAATAGCCATGTATTACTAGAGCTGACCATTTTGAAATAAATTAAAAATATATATAATACCTGACTTAAAATGACTAAAATTTGACAAATTAAAGATATTTCTGGCCAGAAAGGATAATCATTTTCATTTTGACTTGCAACTTGTTAATCACAGTTATTTGAGTCCTGATTCATTGACTTTAAAGAGTTATGAGACCTGGACTTCCCTACCCCCTTCAGGACACACAGTAGTCAATTTGCTATGTTTTAAGTCAATGAATTGGCATTAGTGGGAGGATTACAAGGTGAGGTGTAGAAGACGTATACAACAAAAATTGATAGAGACATGTCTGTATCTATATCTATATATCTATATCTATATCTATATTTATATACATACATACATATATTTATATGTCAGTGTTTAAAATATATAGGTGTCCCAGCATAAATTGAATTTTAGTGTGGTTGACCTCTGCTTTGTCAACCCACTTTGCTAGACATGTAGATAGTTGACAGATGTGTGAGATTAACAGTCCCCAGGGTAGGGGATATGCCCTTTCCCCAGGGATTGTATGATCACAGAGTTCGTATATATAATAAGTAGGGGGGTTGGGGGGGGTGCAGCCTCAGAGCATGCAATGCAACATATTGAGATGTTTTTGGCAGCATAAGTGTGTTGACTAAAGACAACATAAAAGACAACATAACCTAAGACTAAGCAATTTTTCTAGTACTTAACAATATCTACTGCTAAAGAACTTTATCAAAAAAGATACACAAGGAATACGTTCCATGTATGTAATGTGTGCCATAATTTGGATGATCTTCCATTAGAAAATTAAAGGAAAATGGATCATAATGATCTAACAGGCAATAACTAGGGACTGGATAAAAGCAGGTGATGCAATAACTTGCGTATATCTAACAGTGAAGCCACTCACATTTCATGTAGTGACTATTGCCTGAACATGGTAAATAATCTACAATATTGCCTTTCATACAAATGTTATGGCCATCCTACATTGAAGGGAATGAAATGACTGTATTGTAACTATTGATTATATAATGTTGTACATTGTGGGACAGTGGTAGAAGGAGCAGACAAATTGAGAAATATTTCATATTATCAGATGGAATGTAAAACCACAACTGCAGTAATGTGTATATTTTACTACAATCGCTGTTAAAGTAATACATAAAGTATTGAAACCTTTCGCAGTTTGGCTTTATGAGTTTTCAGGTATTTTGAAGTTTATCTACCAAACAGGATTATGTATGTAAAACATATATAATGCAGATGGAATGAACAGTTTCAAGGATGGAGAATTTGTTTAGGTACCTCCATAGTGCTTATATCACTGTTAACTTTGGAACACAACATATCCATGTTGGCGACTCCATTCTGTCACTGATTTCAAGTGATGGCATGTTTAAGCAGCTTTTTCTGAGGACAACTCCAAGGCCATGTGCAAATTCAGATCGTCATGGTTATGTCTGGGGAACTGCTCGATAGAGGGGCAGGAATTTAACAATACATGAGTGGTGAAAGCCAATACACTGTTGGCTAGGCTTGCTTTGGCCCTCGGGCTGATAGTCTAATACCTACCTATAAACCCATGAACTTATCTTTTGATGGTAAAGTTATTTAGTTTAAAAATGGAAGGGTATTGTAATGAGGGTCAACACTCTATATAGATTTTGCATTATAAGGTTCACTGAGACAAGCACAACCAATGGTAACCAAATGAAATAGGCTATAACAATGATGCAGATGATATGATATATACTTAGTTTAAAGGAATAAGGTGACATCATGAAATACCGAGGATGCATATTTTGGCTATCAGTTAATAAAAGAAGCCGTAAGGGTGATGCAACACTGCCCTCCCATTAGTGGTTTTATGAAATAAAATGATGCTTCAGTAATGGACTTGAGAAGAACCAGAGTATGCAACTGTCTACTTACTGATGTGTTTTTTTTCTCATGCTAGTGGGGGAATTATCTATGATTCTAGGTTTGGGTTGCTGATTTTCAGAGCTGTGTACTCGCTCTTAAAATACTCACAGAAACTAGAATCAGAATTAGTACTTAAAGCAAATACACAATACACCACTAAGGACATGTGAGTATAAGGCTGTTGGGGGAGAACTCTGATAGTATCTTAGTCTCAAGGTCCTCTACAAATAGAGCAGGGCAAACATTGAAGGAAAGGGAGTCTTTAGAGGATAAAGACTTTACTGAAGAAGTACCAGATGTGATATAATTGGAGAGATATATTTTTTCTTCCATCTTCAAGAGGGTACATAAGGATGCCTCACTCTTATATCATGATAATGGCTTTCAAATATCTGCTTACCTGCTCCGGCAGTCTCCTGAAAGACATTAAGCTGGACACAGATAGCTAGACCACATTTGTACAGCACCTAGGCAGCATCATATGTTTACTTAAAAGAAGATGTTAGTGGAAGAGATAATATGACTAGGTCAGTAGAAATCACAGGAATATAGAATGAATGCCAGAAGTCACCTGGAATAGCATTGCTTCTTGTTGTTATATAGATCAAGGAAGGAGGTTTGGTGCTGGGGAATTTATTCATGTATCATGCAAATAAGAGACTGGGTATGATGGCTGGGCAAAAGATTTTGGAAATGGAATCACTTCATAGGAATCCTGGAAGGACATACTGAGAATTTTCCTAGAGCTGATGTTATTGCACTGCATGCATATATTATATCCATAACCCCTTTTCCCATTGTTCCACATAGGGTAGGGGTGTCACTTCATCAGTGACAATCATCTAAAGCCAAGGTTTACACTGCTAGGTGGCTACCCTGCTGTGGTAGTCCTTTCACACTACACGCTCACACCTATGGCCAATTTAGAATGTCTAATCCACCTACTGCATGTCTTTGGAATGTGGGAGAAAACCGGAGCACCTGGAGGAAATCTACATGAACACTGGAAGGACATATAGACTCCACATAAAAGGCACCCCAGCCAATAATTGAACTGGGGAACCACTGGCTGTGATGAGGCAACTCTATCCGATGTGCCAGTGTGCCGCCCTAATATATATATATATATATATATATATATATATATATATATATATATATATATATATATATATCACACACACACACACACACACACACACACACACACACACACACACACACACACACACACACACACACACACACACACACACACACACACACACACGTACATACATATATATATATATATATATATATATATATATGGGTCTATGTTCTTTGGTCGAAAACACATTTGGTCGAAATTTACTTGACTAAGCACAATTGACTGAAAGGTCACTTGACTGAAAACTCATTTGGTCAAAACTCATTTGGTCAAAAGTTATATATGGCCATTTCCCCATTGTAGTGCAATCCTGGAGTTAGAATATAAAGTAAGGTAAACTATAGACATGTATATTGACAAGTGCAATGAACAACTCTTTCCACAAGACAATATAAACTCAAACTATATATATATATATATATATATATATATCTATATCTATATATATATATATATATATATATATATATATATATATATATATATATATATATATAAAATGTGTGTGTGTGTGTGTGTGTGTGTGTGTAGCTAGATATATGGTTTAACAGTGTCATTTCTAGTCCTTTATTGTATTTAAAGAAGCAATAGAGAATAGTATTGTAAAAGTACTAAGGAGGAGACCGCAAGTCAAATATGTCTGATTAAAGATAATGTAGACAAAATGGTGGAGGTGAGCAGTGTGAAGAGCAACAAACCAACATTGTCAGGACAACCAAATTTTGTATGATGTGATGGGGTTCAACTAACTGAAAATGTCAGGCAGCTCTTTGCACAAGACATAAACACCAGCATTTGAAAAGGTCTACAGGATTTGTCTACGGGAATGGTTGAGATATCGACTCTATCATGTAGAAGTACAAGCTTTGAAGTCATGATTGCTAAGGATTGGTGGTAGGAAGAGACATGGGCTCACGCAGCCTAGCCCACTTCATTTGTGTAGGTTGCACTTAACAGTATCACCTATCGACCCCAAAGGGAAGGAGAAACATCTTTATACAGTTAATTTCAGTTTCAAGTGGATCACTTTTCCAATACCTGTTTTCTAGTATTTGTTTTTTTTTACAGGATCCGTCATCATTGATCAATGGGTTTAGCTGTTCAGTCATTTGATTTTTAATTAGCACATTACTATATATCAATACATGCATGGCTGCAGCTATTTTCACACGGTATACATGTGTTTGTTTGTGCAGTATCCTTGTTTGGTGAGTATGACTTCTCAAAAGCTGACTACATATAACTCCTAAGGGAGGGTATCAGTAGCTTAACACCTCCACCCCAGAGGATGCAGACAATTATGCTGAACAGTATGCCATTGCAGTATGCAAGCACCTGTAAAACTGCATGGTCTCAGCCATATCCAACAGAACTAAAACCTGTTCCTCACGTAAACACAAACCTGTCTGGTAGACATCATCTGTCAACAGGCTTTACAACAAAAGGAAGAAACTGTTGTCCAAGGATAAAAAGGAACAAATTTTAAATTGCAAAATTTCCCTCCTCAGCCTCAACAAACAAATTAGATCACTAGTGAAAATCTCGAAAGCCAATTATGAATTGAAACTAGCCTCCAAAATAAAGGGAAACCGCAAAGCATTCTTCAGTTATGTCAGGAACCTCCATGGCAAAGCCCAGGTTTGTTCTGAATTAATACTTAAGGGTACCACTTACACTGATCCTGTTGACTTAGCCAACCTACTAGCTGATAGGTTCAGTGCAAACTTCACCCCCTTATCCACCCCAAAGGCCCACACAGCATCCCTGATACTTGTCCCGCACCTCATATCTCCATAGATCAAGTGTTAAAGGCCCTATTCAAGGCAAAGAACACAGCTTCCATGGGACCTGATAGCATCCCATGCTGTATTCTGCACCATCTCCAGCAAGAACTAGCTTCATCATTGAGCACCTTATTCAACCACAGCCTAAGTACAGGCTTCATTCCAGCAGAGTGGAGAACTGCCATTGTCATCCCCTTGCACAAAGGTGGTGCCACTACTGACCTGGGAAACTATTGCCCCATTAGCTTGACAAGTCTGATCTGTAAAGCCACGGAGCGTATTATTATATATCACATAAACAAGGACATAGGCAATCTCCAAACACTTGACCCCACCCAAGTCAGATTCATCAAGGGCAGATCTTACCTGTTGAACCTGCTTGACTTCTTTGAGACTATCACCAAGGCCCTGGATGAGGGAAAGTCAGTACATACAGCTTACCTTGACTTGGCCAAGACCTTTGACACAATCCCCCACTTAGGCATCATCGAAAAGATAACATAATGGTGTAAATCCCTATCTCATCAGGTGGGTTGCCAACTGGCTTACCGATAGGACTCACAAGGTCAAAACAGGTGCCTCCACCTCTGACAGCAGACCTTTCACTAGTGGTGTTCCCCAGGGATCTGTCCTGGCACCCCTACTGTTTGGTATCTACTTATCAGAGCTCCAGGCAAAGACAAAGGGCCTGTGGCTGACAAGTTTGTGGATAACTGTAAGTTGGGGGCTGTTATTGACTCCCAAATGATGTTAACAGGTTCAGGTGCCTAGGCAGCGAGACATTTCCCTGTGGTACATTTGACTGGGGACACATGGCTGAAGTGACATTCAGCTGCAAAGAAATATGGCTGTTTGCAATTTCCCTGTGGGCAAAGAGAAGAATATGTTGCTATGCCCACAACTTCAATAACCAAATGCACAGGGGAAAACAATGTCCATGGTCCTCAAGGGAACATGAGACAGCAGGCAATATGGCATGCATCAGCAACAGACTGGCCAGAGGGCATGTCAGTGGCAGTAAAAATGGAGTGCACAATGGGCAGTGCCTTTATAATTGGAGTGTGTGGACCATTACCCCGTTCACAGTATCTGGGGTACATTATTTAAAACGCATACTGGTGCATAAATGTGACTACAGTAGCCGGCAGGATTTCCTCCATGCTGCAGCACACTTCTACATGCTGTATTTACATAAGTATGTACTGTACACTGAACACCACACTCATTACTTCTTCTGCCACCATGCATTTGGTTACTAAAGCTGTGAGCATGGCAGTGTGTGCTTCTCTTTACCCACAGGGAATTTGCAAACAGCCATATTTCTCTGCAGCTGAATGTCACTTCAGCCATGTGCCCCCAGTCAAATGTACCACAAGGAAAGGTCTCGCTGCCTAGGTGCCTGAACCCCTATTATACCCTACATTTCCCACTACTAGCCTGAAGAGATGTTTGATGTGCATTGCTTGGAACAGGTATGTACAACAGGTGTGAGTAGTATTGGTTACCCCACTGATGTGCAGTGCATGCAACAGCTATGCACAACAGGTGCGAGTAGCATCAATCACCCCACTGATGTGCAGTGCATGCAACAGCTATGAACAACAGGTGCGAGTAGCATCAATCACCCCAAATTACAGAGCCCTCAGGATCTCCAGACATGACTTACTGTCTGCCATTCTTTGCCTTGAGTTAGCCTTTGTTTCCACCATTCTCTCCTGACCCAAACGAGAAAATGTAAGCTAGCCTCTGCCATCTCATTTTTTTCTCCTTACCCCTCAGGCACATGTGCTACTGAATGAGCTCACACTGTTAGCATCCCAACTGCAACATCACGTTCTGTGTCAAAAGGTAGACACTATTTTGATTTCAGGGTGTGTATATAAATACAGTAAATTATGGCTATGATGACTAACACCAAGGATCTCCCCAGAGATACAATAAGTCTTTCTGGTTGTAGAGTGAGAATATGTGCTTAACGTACCTGATTGGTCTGGTTACTATTCGAGGCATCTACCAGAAAAAGGCTACAAGCTTGCAGACCCTTGCATCATCTGGGACAAGACTGTGTATCACCAGAAAGGCTGTGGCCTGCCTCTCTTCTTGGGATTGGTGCTAACATTTTGGTTCTGGTGAGAGAAGAAGCAAAGGAGTATTGTATCCCATCAGAGTGAAGCTGTGCTGAGACCAGCATTAGTAGTAGCCAGGTAGTAGCCACCCATGTGACTCCCCTCTTTTCATCATTCTTGACAAGGTAATTCATTATTTTTCACTAAGTACTGCTTGATTTCTTTCTAACTTCAGAATATCTGCCTAAATACTTCATCCTTAAATTTTCAGGGTCTAAGTATTAGTTTCCACTCAAGTGCTTGGCAGTGCTCTGTACAGACTCATTCACCTTGAGTGACATATTTCCTGTAAAAGGAATATATAAGGAAACAACTAGTACTTAGTAATAATGACCATCCCTCCTGGCATGTGTAAAGGTCAGTTCCTTGCACTTTCTCCTACTGACCTGGTGAACTTGGGCATTCTGACTCAGTGTAGCAACTGCCTCATGTTCACAGACAACCCTCTCCTCTTACCTCCCAACACTCAGACTTGTGAGAGATGCACTTATATATTCAAATTGGAAGCCATGCGCTCTCAAGTCAAGACTGGAATAGCTGGTCAAGAGTAAAAGGTCAACACTTGCACCACAACACATGCAGTGCATAGCCTTCCAGAACATCCACCATCACAGCTCTCACATAAAAACACAAACCACACACCCACCTTCATGGAGGCTCTCAATAGAAATCTACCCAAACAGCAGAGATCTCCAAGGCAGAAATGCACTCAGCCACCACAGCACAGCACAAACCACAAGACACATAGCTCACCTACACAGTGCGACCCTCAACCTAAGCCTCTAAGGCAAAACAGCTTCTTCAATACACTAATCATAGGTGACTTGAGAGTGAGGCACACTGATGTCCCACTCACTAGGTTGAATAAGGAGAAGGTAACAGTCAGCTGTTTATCAGGTGCCAGAATCTGACACATAACACACGCACTCAGGTCACTCCACAAGTACAAGTATGACTCTGTCACTGTCCATGTGGGTGTGAATGACCTGAGACACACCTCCCTGGACTACATGAAAAGTGAAATAGAGAAGCTCTGTGATTATGTGGCCCAGGCAGGTATGACCCTAGCCCTGAGCAGCATCCTACTGTCGCCCAGAATGATACCACAGTACAAGCAGAAAATGATTGACTTCAACAATTGGCTAAGTTTCTGGTGTCATTCTAAGGGGAGCCAATATCTGTCTGCTTGGGATGACATGATTGACAGACCTTGATGTTTTGCCAGAGATGGCCTGCATCTGTCACCCAGGGGTGACAGATGCAGGCTATCTCTGACATGATTGACAGACCTCGATACTTTGCCAGAAATGGCCTGCATCTGTCACCCCTGAGTTTATGGATACTGAACAGATAAAAAATGTCAAAGTTACTTCCAAAAGTTTTATTACAAAACACAGTTGTAGAAACACAATTCCAAATACACAAAGCTTTCAGATTACTTATTCTTCAGTGTGATGAAGTGCATTCAGACATATTATTATTTAAGTTAAGTTAAAATCAAATAACCAGATGATACTAAAACAGCCAACCGGATGTCAGAACAATCTCATTAATTAGAGCAATCTATCAGATACTTTCTTAAAGGAATATAGAGCTCTTGGGGAGAAACAGTGAAAATAAATCACATTAAAAATCATTTTTTAAAACATAATTGTTTGCGTTTTAAAACAGGTTTAATTGATACCATAGAATTAATACCAGGGGCGCTATCAGCTTGTAATTTAATGATCCAGTTATATTCTTTCAACTCTAAGTCATTATTCTTATCACCCGCTCTCCTACTGGTAAAACAAATATCTATGACCCTAGAGCTCTATATTCCTTTAAGAAAGTATCTATAATTATCATAATTATTGTAATAAAACATTTGGACATAACTTTGCCGATTTTTATCTGTTTGGTTTGGATTCTACTGTCATCAGCAAGTGTATTACAGGCATCTGTTATTTCTGACTTGGATTTCCGGATACTGGCTAAGGCTCTTACCACCCCTATAGTGCCTTTTTTAGGTGATGTTCCAAAGACCAAATTATCACCGTAACAGCTATAAATAAATGCAATCTGAGGGTCATGCTGCTCAATGGCAGAAGTCTAAATCTCAAGATGCACTTGCTCAAAGCACTACTCAAAATGGTAACGGAGACCTGGTTTAACGCAGCAGAAAGCACCCCTGCACTACCAGTCTATAACTCATTCCACACCTTTTGGTCCCAGAACATGGACGAAGCTACAAAGGCAGTGATGTCTCCATATTCATAAAGGATATGTACACCTCCAGACTAGTAGCCCAGTATAATGCATCTGAGATACTTCAGGTACAACTAACACTGGGTAAGACGGCAATTCTAGTCATAGCCTGAGCACCCTGGAAACTATTAGGGTCCAACCCAACACTCTCAGCACATCATCATGGATGTAAGTGACAAGTATATAGGGAATCTCCAAACTCTAGATCCCACTCAATATGGTTTTGTGAAAGGTAGATCATGTCTGCTCAGCCTGGTTGACTTCTCTGAGTCAGTCACCAAAGCTGTGGATGAGGGCAAGACAGTTCATACAGCCTACTTCAATCTGTCCAAGGCCTTTGATACCATTCCCCACTCAGGGATTATTGATAACCTCACCAAACTAGGCATCAACCCCTATACCAGCAGGTGGGTTGCAAATTGGCTTACGGATAGAACACAGAGTGTGAAAGTAGCGGACTCCAAGTCAGACTGCCGGCCAGTCACAAGTGGAGTCCCACAGGTATCAGTCCTGGGTCCTCTCCTGTTTGGTATCTACTTCTTAGAAGTCCAGGCCAACATGGAGGGACTCTGGCTGATCAAGTTCATAGATGACTGCAAGATGGGAGCCATTATTAACTCCCCAAGTGATGTAGACATCCTACAGAAAGGCCTCACTGAGACAAATGACTGGTGTCAAACCATGGCCTTAAGCTTAATGGCAAAAAAATACGTCGTCATCCCCTTTGGGAAAAACTCAGTTCCCACTAATTACCACATCGATGGGAGCCCACTGAACATTTAAGGCGTTATAAGAGATCTGGGAACACAGGTTGACAGCAACCTCTTCTTTGACCAACACATTGCCACTGTGGTCAGAAAGTCCAAGGGTTTTGCATCCAGGAAGAAAGAGGTCATCATTTCTCTCTACTCTTCCCTCATTTGGCCAATCATCGAATATAATGCCCCATTTGGCATGTTCCTCACTAGACACATGCAGCAACTGGAAAGGCCACTAAAGCACCTCATGAAGAGGATCCTAGGCCTTAAACACATGTTCTACATGGACAGACTCAAAAAACACCAGCTATTCTCTGTCTCATATTGTCTACTAAGAGGCGATGTCTGCTTGACTTACAAAATCATGTCTGACCCAGTTCTGTTAGAAATGCTACATCTAAAGAAATCCCAGTCCCTCTGCACCACATGCTCCAGAGACCGCAACCTCATTACCACAATCAACAGAACATGGTGGAGGGACAGATTCATAACCCAGAGACTGCCCATGCTCTGGAATAGACTTCCCATACATGTCAAGCAGAGCACTTCACTGGTCCTCTTCGAGAGAAATCTTGATGAATGGATGGGAAATAGAAAGTTCACCCTGGGAATCACTGCAGTGGCTCTACTTGATAGAGGCAATGGGAACTAACATCGGGTGGCACGATGCAGGGGCACTTCTATGGGCTAGGCTTATAAAAGTTCCAGGGCCATTAGCCTAGTACACATCTATGAACCTATGAACCTGTGATATACCATCTATAATGTCTATATATTTTTAATTTATTTTAATTTATTTCATATGTGTATGTACATATACACAGACAAATGTTACTGTGTCTATGTATGTATATATAGCTGGATATAAGAGAGAAAAAGAACACACACACACACACACACACACACACACACACACACACACACACACACACACACACACACACACACGCACACAGACACACACACACACACACAGAAACACACACACATGCACACGCCATTTTAAACTGTAGAAACTTTGAGTCTTGGGGCACCTACTATATGTTCAGAGCTGCAGTAGATTTGGTACCTCATCCCTCAGTCAGGAATTGTAATGGTTTACATACATACCAAAATATCACAAGTTACCCATACATGCATACCAAAATCAGAATTTTCTGTATTCTATTTTTAATTAACATTCTCAACAAATTGCCTGAGTTTCTCAATTTTTCAGTAACCTACTGCTGGTGCTGCTGTGGTTGTGTAGTCATTTAGTCAACTCTGACTCTTTATGACCTCATTTGCTTTTGCAGACTACTCCTGTGAAGAACTGCCTAAGATTTTATACATTTATATTCATTTTTTTCGTTAATGCTCTCTATCCATCTTAACCTCTACCTTTCCTTTCTTCTTTTGCCTCCGCTGTTTCCCATCTTAAGTGTCTTCTTTACTGATTCATGTCTTTGCATTATGTGGCGAAAATATTTGCATTACACTTCTGATATCAGACCTTCCAAGGAACAGTTTGGGTTGATTTCCTTAAGTTTTGACAGATTTGAACTTCTTGCAGTCCATGGTATTCTCAAAAGTTGTCTCAATCACAACAGCTCAAAAGCATTGAGTTTTTCATGCATTGACTTGCTTATAGTACAACTCTTACAGCCACATTATTACTGGGAAAATGGCAGTTTTAATTATATGGATCTTTACTGACAATTTGATGGCTGTTATCTTTGAAATCTTAACCTAATTTGGCATTTTTCTTTCTTTCTTAAAGCAAGTTTCTTTTAATTTTACTGCTGCACTTAACCATTTGCAGAAATCTTTGAGCCCAAATAGAAAAAATCTGTCACTGCCTCTGTTTCTTCACCATGTGTTTGCAAACACTTGATAGGGTTACACGAGTTAATTTTAATCAATTTCATGTTGAACATCCACCCTGCTTTTGTGCTTTCTACTTTCACCTTCATCTGAGGGTATTCAACTCTTCCTCACTATAAGCCCTGAGAATAATAATAATTGCATATCTGAAGTTGTTGCGATTTCTCTTTGCAGTTTTGATACCAGCGTCTGTATCATTTACTTCAGCATTTTACATATGATATATTTTATGTATAAATTATATAAGTAGGAAGACAATATACAGTTTTGTTGCACTCCTTTCACAATTTCAAACCGGTCAGTTCTTCAAAATTCGGTTCAAACTCTTTTTTTGTTTTGCGTACAGATTACTTAGCAGACAAATAAGGTGAGCAGGTATCATCATTTCTCTATGAACGTTTGACAGTTTGTTGCGCTACTACTACCTTATTTAATGCGTTAGAATAATTTGTGCTTGCTCTTTTTCACAATACAGAATATTTTAAAGGGCAAGCACTTCAGTACAAAAATATTGATGTGACTTTGGAGAAGACATGACAATGTGCCATGGATGAAATGCAATGCAAATATTAAATATATTTTATTAATTCCACCGTTGTTAAACTGCATTATGTATGTTCATTCATTAATTAAGTTACCTATTTTAAATAAGAACGACAAAAGAGAGAAATTTCAGAATTATAGGTTATTTCTTTGTTTGACCATTTCTGTTGCTATTTCAATACATTGTGCATCCATCTTTTTTATTTTTCCATAAACTAAGGCAGATTTGTTCTATTGATACAGTTCACAGAGTTTTTCTCAGCTTCTAAGAGCTACTTTCAGCCCGGTATGTCATTCTTAGTGCTATCACGTCTCTAATAAACCTGTTTCCATGTAGACTTATTCTAGAGGTAACCATCACTTTCCTCTTAACAGTTCATCACAAATACTAATAAACCACCCTTGTCTGCTTCCTGCCAGTAACCACTTCATTTAAAATGAGACAACTGCAGAATGCATGCCGCGTGTTGTCCCTCAAAACCCAGCTGACATTGAAATGATTCAGTGCTGTAAACACAAACACTCTGCTTGCCTAATGAAGAATTAGGAACTTCTGAACTGCACAGATTTACAGCTGTGGATGGCAGAAATAAATTACTGTTACAGTCTATACTGGTAAGCAATTTACAGTGTAATGACAACTAAATAGTATCAGTTCAACCTTTGTAATCTTCACAAAAATGTACCTACAGTATCTTTGCAAAAAGCTCTCAAACAGCATCGCAAATTACTACAGGAAAATACTGCATTTACAGACAATTTGCAGTTACTTACAATTTCACGAACTATATGATGAAAGAAAGGAAAAGAATGCCTTGTGACTGCTAGATACAATTATTTTGCCAACTCTTGCTTGTGATGTATAAATATAAAAAGAAAGTAGATATTGAAAAGGTGGGGAAAGCAAAGCTTCGCTTTGTGTAGATCATTAAATCCTTCAGTGCTATTGATGCTTATCGGAATGGGCATTCATTTTAAACCTATAAAGCTAAGAGTTATTCAAAATGTTGCACAGAACTGAATCTGAGATGCATTTTAATTAATATTTGTCTTATACCGGGTTTTGGAATACATGAAATGCAGTTCACAGATACTAGGGGTTCTTAGATTTTACTTGAATTCTTTAAGCTAGCTTTAGCAAATAGAAATATGTGACTGTATACTTGCAATATGGGTTCAAAATTATAGATTTTTGTATTTAAATAAGTTTTAATACTCCAGTGTTTATTATATCTGTCACTCAGTGCCAGCTCATTTCATACACTTTCATACTGGATAGTAAACTGATATAGATGACACATTTTGAAGTGATTTGAACAAAGTACGGTGGCTATTGCCTTCTAAGGAGTTCTATAGAGCAGTGATTTGGGATTTGTAGTGCATTCAGGAAATGTGGGTGTTGTCACTCATTCATCACTAACACACTTGACAAGAAGACTAGGGTTTTCGTTTAGATGCTTTAATACATAGAAACACATCTGGATGGATAGCAGCATCATAAAATATGAATGAACTAGTTAACAGACAGACCTTACATACATACACGTTTACATCTGAACTGCTTACTACAAAATGGAAGTATAGCTTGCAAGTGCTCAGTATTTATACACCTGTGCAAGCCCTTGGTTAGCTTCTTAAAAGTGTATACACATATATTGATCTACATCCTCGCTCTAAAAAAGATTTCCCTTTGAAAAAAGCATATCAGAGCTAGACTTGCATTACTATATACATTGGAAACAAAATACAATGTTAATGTCTAAGCTGATTCATATCTGTAACAGGGTTTAGAGATTCTGCCATATCTTGTAACATAACAATTTGGACTAAATTTAGCAACAGGGACAGTCTGTGGTGCACAACTTGTATCAGAAACTTCTGGATTTGTTAATGGGAATGACCTCTGGAACTTCCTCTGGAATTGGAACGCTGGACAACTCACTCTGAGATAAAGAGTCTTTCTCACAGGCTATGTACTCTGGTAGAGGCTCAGACACTGGTCTCAAATCCTTACGATTCAGCTTAAAAACTGCTCCTTTCTGATTCCACAATGTACAATCTTGGGTATGGACGAATATTCTTCATGACACTAATCCAATCATAACCTTTGGACATTTGCATCCCTACTATCTCTCCTTCTAGTAATGGATTGAGTGGTTTGTTGCTCTTATCATAGTAGGACTTCTGGGATAGACATTTCTTCAATAGATTGCCGTTCGCTAACCTGCTGCTCTTGACACATGGAACCAACAATTGACTACTGATTGGTAATGTGGTCCTGATTTGTCTCGACAGAAGTCTCTGAACAGGTGAATCAAGATGTTTATCAAGAGATATTTATCAAGGGAACATTTCTGAGATTGAAGTGGTTTAAGAAAAAAAATCACTTTTATCTCATTTTGACTTCTCTAGTAACTGTTTTGCACTTTGAACTGCACTTTCTGCCAAACCACTTGACTGCGGGTACTCTGGACTACTTGTGACATGAGTTGAGCCCCATTCTTCAGCAAATCTTTTGAACTGTTGGTTTGTAAACTGTGTGCCATTGTGAGAAGTAACTTTGTGTGAAGAACCATGGACTGCAAAATGATGCTTCATCTTAGTATTGACAGTAATAGATGCTAGGTTGTAAAGTAAGTCAATCTCAAACCAACTGGAGTAGAAGTCTACTAACACCAAATAACATTGACCATTCCACTCGAAGATATCAGTGACTACTGTTGACCAAGGTAGTTTCAGAATCTGGTTAAGCTGAATTGGTTCCTCCTGTTGATGTGGCTTTGTACTATTACACACTGAACAGGATAAAAGTGCTTTCTCAATGTCTTGTCACATAGAAGGCCATAATATTAGACCTCTCTCCCTTCTTTTAGTAGATTCGGTTCCTGGGTGACCAAGATGCAAGATAGTAATGTACTCTTGTTGCAAGGACTTTGGAACAATTACTTATGGACCTTTCATAATGATACCTTTGTCAGTCAAAATCTCATTTCTGCATGGGAAATAAGGTTGCACTTCTTGAGATAAACTAGATTGCTTTGACGGCCATCTGTGATTGATAAAGTGGTTCAGCCTCTGTAAAACTGGATCTGTGGCTGTGTGATCTCTCAGCTCATCAAGATGTGTGGAAGAGATATTTCTCACCTTCATGACTTCAAAATCAAGATTTTCATTCTTGTGCTGTTCTGTGGTGTTTCTGGGTGATCTGGATAATGTATCAGCAAAGATAAAGAAGTTTGCTTTTCATGTAGACAAGATTGAAATTGTACTTTTGCAATCTCAGCATCATACGTTGCAGTCTGGCTGGAGCTGAATGCATTGGCTTTCTCAAGATAGTAGCTAAAGGTCGGTGGTCTATTTTGATCTGGATAAGTCTACCATAAACATAATCATTGAACGATGAACATGCAAACACAATTGCCAAAAGCTCTTTCTCTATCTGGGCATAATGCATCAGTTTGGGTAAGAGCTCTCAATGCATAGGCAACAGGTTGATGATCTTGTAAAATTACTTCACCTAAACCAAATTTTAAAGCATCACAGGAAAGTGTAACTGGTTTGTGAACATCATAGTATCTGAGTGTTGGTGGACTTGCAATTCTCTGTTTCAGGACATCAAATGCACTTTGGTGTTGCTCTAACCAAGACCAGGATATGTCTTTACATGTCACCTCTCTAAGTGGTGCTGAAAGTTAGCTCAAGTCTGAAATGAAGCTGCCTAGGTAGTTACCATACCAAGAAAACATTGTAGAGCTTGAACATTGTCTGGTACTGGCATTTCAAGAATGGATGTTTGCTTTGAAGGGTCTGGTTGTAGGTCTGTGTGAAGGCTGGCAGCCTAGCTAGCTGGAATTTTGTAAATAATTCTTTCTTATTTGTGAATACTAATATTGTTTGTATGATTGTGTTACAAATTAAGAAAGCTATATGTTATGTTAAACTGTATGTTATGTGTTGAGCTTCAAGAATGTAACCACATTTTACCCTACTGGAAAAGAAGAGAGTTAATTTGCAAACTCTAAGGAAATAAGTGAAATGTTTACAGTGGTGTTTATCTAAGCTAGGAGACATAATGTCTGCAACTAGAAATTCTTTCTATAGTCTGGAAACAGAAATAATTACAGGTTTCAAAGGTAAAAGTGTGTAACTGTTTTATGACTTCCAGTTCCAGGCCAACTTTTAAGAGATAAGTATTTTTGATACAGAGGTGCTAAATTTTATGTTTATGTTAGCCTAGGAGCTGAAGGCAGAGGTGTCATCCAGCTAGCCCAGCAGTAATATGTATTATTAATTTAAGAACTATCTCAGAGAGTGAGTCTGTCCATTTTGTATTTGTCTTTGGATCTGACAACATTCTCTCATCAGCACTTGCCTGGCTCTGTAAGTAAGTCATTTAGGGAATAGTATCTCGTAGATATAGATAGGAATACAGTAAAGAGTAGTTTAGATGTTTTCTGTATTTATGTGAGACTCTCCTGCAATGTTGTTTTAAAGTATTTCATGTGATTCTGAACTCTGTTGCCACTGTGTTGAGTTATTGAGTATTGTCTTGTGCTTTTATTCTTTATTATTAAATATACTTAAACATTTTAATTGTGGATGGTTTGTTTAGAGATATTTATGATCTTAGAGTACTTGCTTATGTATTTGGTGACACTGTATAGGCCACTCCAATAGCCTTAAAGTCTTGGTCACATTTACCATTTCAAAAATAGTAACATTACACAGTAGAATTGGTCACCCTTTGGGAAGAGCTTTATAGCAGCTGATAAAGAGCTGGTTGGTGGCAGTGATAACTACCTTTTAGTCTGGGCAGAAGGGGCATAGCTAGTAAACCTGTGCCAGCCTTCCCCAGGAGGGTCTGCATATCTGTATATAAATCAAATCTCAAAGTATGTGTGTGTCAGCTACTTGGGCAGGGACACAAAGCACTGTTTGGACAAAGAGGGTGCTGGAGGTTTTGGCTTGACCACTCGGCTGAGATCTTAACCCTATAGCTGTGCTACTGGGTAGTCTTACTCAGAGACGGCTCTTGCTATAGGACTGCAGCCCCCACTTCCTGCATCCCTCCACCTGTGCAATAAACTTTTTGAAAAATAAAAATAATGGCCTCCACGCATGCGTGCATGGTTCCTGAGAACTTCATGCACGCATGCGTGCTCATTCCAGAGCTCCAGACTGCTCTGTTAGGCAGTCCAAATAGGAAAGGCAGGAAACTCTGCCCTTCCAGCCCAGAGGTTTGTGCAGTGATGACCGCACAAACTGCAAGGTCACTGGCAGGAAAGAGGCTCCAGCCTGCTACTCTCGTGGGAGACCCATGCGCAGGCCAGGGGATTCATGGATCAGCAGTGTGTGTGTGTGTGTGTGTGTGTGTGTGTGTGTGTGTGTGTGTGTGTGTGTGTGTGTGTGTGAAATGCCCCAGGTGCTACATGGTGGTGGGTAGAGAATAAGGCTTGAACCCTGTACCTTGAGCTCAGGTGATAGGAGCCTGAATTCCCTACCCACCACCATTTGTAAAAACATTGCAGATTTTTCCCTCATACTTGTTCTATTCCTCATAAAATCTGTGGTTTCTGTATTTGTGTCCTTGCAAAGCTGGTAGTGCATTGGTGCAGTGGTAGCATTGTTGCCTGACAGCTGCAGGTTCTTTGGTTTGATTCTTGGCTGGGGTGCCTTACCTTTTCTGTGGAGTCTGTATGCCCTCCCTGTGTTTGTTTCCTCTAGTGTCCTCCCATCTTACAAAGACATGTGTCTTATCTGGAGTGTTTCTCCCTGGGCCTCTGCTAAAAAATAGCTTTTGTTCCAAGTCAGACTTTCCTGGTTAATAAATGTTAAAAATGACATGCATTTGAATATCAGACTTCATATTCTTCAGAAAGTGCATGGTAATGCAAACACTTTTATTCTAGCAATTTTCTAAGTGTATAGGATGGACATTTGAAATTTGTCCCTATTTTTGGGATTGTATTCCCCTATTATTGGCTTCATCCAGATTTTTTTGTGCTAAAGTTGAGAGCTATGGTAAGAACTGAATTCACTGACTATGTTTGGGGGCTATATTCCCCCATTACTTGCTTTGTCTGGGTGTTTTTTGCTAAGAGGTTGAGAGCTATGGTGAGAATTGAATTCACTGAATGTTTACGAGCTGTATTCACCCATTATTGGCTTTGTTCAGGTGTTTTGTGCTAAGAGGTTGACAGCTGTGCTATGGTGAGAACTGAATTCACTGAATGTTTGGGGGATGTATTCACCCATTATTGGCTTTGTTCAGGTGTTTTGTGCTAAGAGGTTGACAGCTGTGCTATGGTGAGAACTGAATTCACTAAATGGTAGCCATTTAAGTTTCTTTCTTCCTCTTTCACAAAACAGCTGATATGGCATAGTGGTATGTTGCTCTGTTTTGCACAGGGTCCTGGGTTTAAGGCTTGGCAGTGAAATGTATGGTGGTAACACAGCATTTTATTCTAGCAACTTTCCACCATTATACAAGCAATGTTTAAAATGAATCCCTGGTTTTTGGGCTTTTGCCCCCCCCCCACAATAAACTTTGGCATTTTCCAGATTTCTTTGTGCTGCAAAGTTCAGAGATACAGCTGAGTGAGTAGATTTTACAAGAAGCTGAGAGCTGCAGGGGAGCAAAAGCTTAGTGCTGCTTATGCTGAGTCTGCTTGCCTTGTTAATAGCACAACAGGTAGTATACTTCCTTTTGATGCAGAAGGCTGTGGATTCTACTACCACAGTAGATAGATTCATTGCTGATACTGTATTTTGCAAAGGGGGTAGATGCTGCACTCCTTTTTGGCGAAGATACCTAGTAACTATGAACCTGTTATTGTTTGCCATCCATTCCCTGTTGCAATATTGCTAGCTTATCATTTTTTAGTGTAAGATAGGCAATTTAATCCTCAAGGGTAATGGGCACTTTATTTGTAGATGAAACAATGAAATACAAAGTTGTTTGCTAGCAGCAACCTCTTCATTAGTTACAGATCTCTTTAATGTGGAATTATTTAGATGACTTTTACTTCAGAGATTGTGCATATGTACTGATACTGGTGGACTGTAGAGGTTTGAGTAGACTTATATGATGGAAATGTTCTGAATTGGGCATTTTTGTCATTACTGGTGCATGCATTTTGTTTCATTGTTTACTGGAAAAATTTCAAAACAAATTTAAAACACCCTCTAAAACTGTACTGTATTGTACAAGGAATATAATTTAATACAACCAGGAAGGTGTATGAAAGAGCATGTGTATGTTTCATGTGCAAGGAGCCTGTGATTTAAAAACAGTCCAAACCCAAAGTTAATCTGCCACTGGCAAAATGTATTTTCTTTGAATGGAGGTTTCAATGCTGTTTCAGTGAATGTGAGTTTTCAAGGGCAGAGAAGTTTTAATGCTAAGTCTGGGATTCCAAGATGGCTGCCGACTAGTCTAGTCCTTACTCTCTGAGCTCCTCACAGCTATTTAACGTTTGTTTTTTTTTACAACTTTACATCAACCTTTTTCCTCAAATTTTTATACTAAAAGATTTTATAAATCTTTTTCTACGCATTTGGATTATTTTTTCTTCTGGAATTATTATCCTGGGATTTATTTTACCTCAGAACATTCTTGGTCTCTCTGCTGCTGGGACTCCTACTGCTCCAGTCTGTTCCTGGTTCCTGGTATCCTGTTAACTGCATTCCATTTCTGGGCATGGCTACAAAATCTGACTCCATGGAGACTCAGCCTACAAAGGCCAAATATACTTCAATGCTCTCTCCTGAAAAAGATTCAGGTTCAAAAGACTGAAATCATCTAGACAACCTACAGAAACTTTTAATGTAAGTAATAAAGATTTAAATGGCTCAAATTTCCTTTTAGAAGAACTAAAAATAGCATTAAAACCAATCCAAAGTGCTATACAAAACTTTTCAGAACAGTTTACAGACTTTAGTAAATCTTTAAAGCAAATAAACGATAGTATTGTTACTATTGAAAATAAAATCTTAGCTTTGGAGGTTAAAACAGACTTATTGGAAAGTGACTTTAAATCTAGAGATAAAACTGTTTCAGATTTACAAGCTAAAATATTGGATCTGGAAGCCAGGAGTCGAAGAAATAACATCATTATTCATGGTTTACCTGAATCTTATGACAATAAAAACTTGTTATCTGTGATTAAAAATATCTTTGAAACACTGTTAAATTGTGAAGCTTCTTCAAAATCTATAATTGTAGAGAGAGCACACAGAGCACTGCGTACAAAGCAAGATTCTTCCACACCAAGGTTAATTTATACTAAGTTACTAAACTTTCAAGACACTTTCCAGATCCTAGAAACTGCTAAAACAAAGAAACAATTCATATGGAAGTCTCACAAACTATCATTTTCCCAAGATCTTCCTGCACAGATCAAATTAAATAGACAAAAACTAGCCCCTATTGTGCTGACTTGATAAAAGAGGGATTAGATTTCGAATGGCATATCCTAATACCTTGTCTTTCACAGCTAATGACAAAAGATTTGTATGTTCAGATCCTAAAGATGCAAAAGACATTTTTCTTAAAACATTTAAAAGCTTCCTGACACTGTATCTTAATATTCTACTGTTAAAGAACTACAATAAGGTTTGATCTTTTCTTTTCTTTAATATGACAGTATTTGTGTTACATGATTTGTAATTCTGGTGTGACATAATTATATTACCTTAAGAACTTGTCATGTAATTTACACATGATGGATTTGGTGTGACAGTGTGCAGTGACAGGATATATGCTTGTTAGATTTGTGTGGATTAATAGAAGCATTTAAATTCCTGTATTTACTTTTTCTCTTTCTCTCACATATGCTTGCTGTGTAAATAGATAATATGTTAATTTTACTACAAGCTTTGGAGTTACAGCCTTCTGTGTAAGCTAAATGATTTTTGGAGGGAAAAACATTCCATCTCAACATTCTAGCAAGAAAATCTTCCCCTCAGAGTTCCAGCTGATGCTCTGCATGAACATGCGCACACTACAGTCTCTCTGAGATGGATGGTGATGTCATCATTTGTGAGGAAAGAAGGACAGTTTCAAATACACAAGTCTGCTTGTTTTCAACAAGTATTCAATAGCACTAACTTTTTAATAGATCTGGCTATTATTTAAAGTGTTTTCTCTTTATAAATGAAGGTTGCTTTTTAAATTTAAACAGATTCATGTCACATAATATATTCAGTGACTTTTAGTGTGTCTGCATGACTTCAAAGCAAGCTGCTACTTTCATAAAGCAGAGTGAAAATGTTTCTGGAAACAAATGAACAGGTTAGTTTTATATATTAAAATTCTAAAGGATGTGTAAAGAAATGAACATATTTTCCTATTCAGAATATTTTTTCATACAATATTTTATATTATACTGAAGTGTTTAATTTGACAAATGTTACAAAGTATACCTGTTCATATGAAAGTTTCATGTTCTTTCTATTCTCTGCTCTCTCTCTTCTCAGAGGCTGGATGTGATATTTATGATTAGTAGTTTATGTTTAAGAAAGCCTTTACTTATTTGAAAGGTTTGAAATAACTATCTTTAATATGATTAGCTGAATCTACATGTATATATTTAAGCCCTTAGATTTACTGCATTTAGCTTGCTTGTTTCTGTTTTAATTAGATTTTCAAAATGTTTACTTTAAAAGCCTTGTCTTTTCATGCTGTTTTGCTATGTTACATCTATAGCTTAGAAGAATAGTATGGCTATATAACCTAACAGAGTCATTAGTAAAATATTCAAAAAGTAGATTTAAAATTATATGTATGCACATTGTTGTACATTCAGTCCAATATATATGATGCTGTTTAAGTTACTATTTAATAATATAATTATACTTTATTCATGTATATTAACTAGTGTTAAAACCTTACAGCTTATAATATTTCATTTTGAATAGTTCCTGTACTATTATTATCTAGTTAATAGATGCATCTCCAGACTGAATTGTTTTTCATTTTGAGATATGGTTGCTTGGTAGTTGTTTTTTGCTTTATTTGAACTATAACTAAATACTCATTCTACAGGTATTAGTGCTTTTATCATAGTAATGGTCATGTTGATTAATAAAATTATCACTAAAGTACTAAAGAAGGTTCAGTAGATAGTGCATGACTATTATCTTTAGTTCAGTAATGCTATGCTTATTTACTTATATTATAATGTTACCAGTTGGTTTTGTTATACTTATATATGTTATCTTACATATCTTTCAGTTTTAATTGTATTACTTCTTATGATAGAGTGTTCTAGTTAAGCAGAGTGTGATTTATTTATTATTTACTTGTTTCTCTTTCTCTTGAAATACTTGAGGAAATACATTTAATCACTATAAATTTCAATTTAAGGATAGGAGCTTTAGATTAGTATTAGAAGTAGGGATTAAGCATGTTGGACGTCTTGAAATTAGTTAATTTTGTATATATTTTTAGTAGTATTACTCAGACTTTATGTTATGTTAGGCTTCCTTTGAGTAATTTGTATTCTAACTTGAGGTTATTATTATCTATAATTACAATGTTTTTTTCATGTTCTTCTGCTTTTCCTTTATCACTGGGGGATTGGTGGGTAGGCACTAGGGTTAGGATAAAGGTTATTATTATACATTTCATGGTTCTTAAAAAAAACTTTTTTCTTTTTTTTTCAACAAATGTTAATTGATGACTTGCTTGAATACTTAAAGACTGTTTTTTCTTTTATTTTTTTTCTTCTTCTTTTTAATGTTGTGTTGGATTTGCACCTTGAGTTCACTTTTATAGCATCAATAATGATTATACTTGTAGAATATGCCTGTTGACATAATTTTAGATTCTTGGAATGTTAGAGGCATTCAAGATAAAGCGAAAAAGTCACTATTATTTCATATGATCTTTAAATCACAGGCTAACATTTGTTTTATTCAAGAGACCCATATTTCACGTATTGATTAGAATAAAGAGTTTAAAAAAAATGGATCAAAAAGATTATAGCTTCAGGTGACTCATCTAACTCCAGAGGTGTAGCTATAATCATTAAACAAAAATTCATTGGGAATATTATTGATGAGAAATTTGATGATGAGGGGAGGTGGTGCTTATTTACCGCTTCTATTGCTGGTTTGGACAAACCCTTATTAATTTTAAATCTATATGGCCCATGTAATTCACAACATTTGTTCATTTTAAAAATTTACAATATTCTTGCATCCTATAAGGATCATCATATTATAGTGGGTGGTGACTGGAATGCAGTTATAAACCCTATAATTGATCGTTCGCTCCACTGTCACCTATAATCTTCAATCTACTCTGGCTATAAATGATTTGATGACAGAATATAATTTAATAGATCCCCTCCGCACTGTTAAAAATATAAACAAAAATGATATATATACTTATTATTCTAAGTGCTATAATTCGTGGTCCAGATTAGACTTCTTTCTAATTTCAGATTATATTTCAAAATATATTGTGGACTTTACTACAGAACCCAGATTCTTTTCGGATCACTCAAGAATTTCACTAAAATTGAACATAAAACCCAATATCAAAAATAAAACTATGTTTAATAAGTGGACCTTAAATAATAACTTATTGTCAGATGAAGATATTTGCAAACAAGCTTCAGAAATCCTAAATGAAATGGTGAATAGTCTTGAATCATCAGACATTCCTTATGACATACAATGGGCTGCATGTAAAGCAAGATTAAGAGGTTTATTTATTAGTAAAGCTGCTTTTTCAAAAACAATACTTTAAGAAAGAGGAATTCTTAAAATCAAGAATTTCTTCGTTGGAAAATCATCTTAGTCTGAACTATGATGCTACTTTAAAAAAAACAAATTTTTGATTGTCAGAAAGATTTAATTCTGCTTCACCAAAATAACTTCTCCTTAGCTGAACAAAAGCTACTTGCTTCATATTCAGAGTGGGCCCAGGTTCCATCTAAATTGTTAGCGAGAATTATTAAAGTTAACTTCAGAAATCCAAATATTACATCTTTATCTTATAATAACAGATTATATAATACTGATGAAGAGATTATTCAACTTTTCACCTCTCTTTACACTGAGTTATATTCAGGTTCTTCTAATTCTGTTAAAGATAATCACTCAAAACTCTTTTTAGACTCTTTGCAGTTCCCTAAACTTATTGATAATCAGCAAAAACTACTTTCTACCCCTATATCGGTACAAGAAATCTCGGATTCAATAGATAATCTTAAATTGGGTAAATCTCGGGACCTGATGGTTTTACTCCAGAATTTTTCAAAACTTTCAAATTGGTAGTTCTTCCCTTTCTATTTAAAGTTTACAATCATATAAGAGTTAATGATATATCAGATATTCATTGGAACACATCCAAAACCATTCTAATTCTAAAAAATAATAAAGATAAATCTGACCCAGTAAATTATAGACCCATTTCTTTAATTAATGTGGATATTAAGATTCTGTCATCTATTCTGGCTAACAGATTGAAACGGATTTTACCCTCAATTATCTCGTCAGATCAATCAGGTTTTATGTCTCAGAGACATGCTTGGGATAATACTCTATCTTTAGAGACTATACTTCATCTCATTAAGAAAAATCCAAACCCTATATATGCTTTGATTATAGATGCATCAAATGCCTTTGACAGAGTATGTTGGAACTTTCTATTTCAAACTATGTTATGTTTTAATATTCCCTTATTCTTTATAATTTTTTTTAAAAGTATTATACAAGAATATGTTTACTAGACTATACATTAATGGTCAATTTTCTGCTCTGATAAAGATCACTAAAGGAACAAGACAAAGTTGTCCATTGTCCCCTTTTCTTTTCAACATTTACTTAGAACCTTTGCTATTGTTTATTACTCAAAATACTTTTCATAACATCCCTAGAATTCTTAATACTAATATTCATTTCTCTGCTTTTGCGGATGATTTAGTAATCTACTTTCAAACTCCATTATCTGATTACAGAAAAATAATGAATTCTATTGATTATTTTTCTTCGGTTTCCAACTATCTTTTAAATTCTACAAAAACTCATATTTTTCCCTTAAATCATTTAACACACAAATCTTTTTTGTTTCCAGACGATCATTTTCAGTTTACTTATAATATAAAATATTTAGGAATCAATTTAGAACACAATAATAAATCTTCCTTTCAAAATAATATTAATAAATTATGGAACTCTATATTGTCTGATATGGACAGATGGAAGCATCTAAACCTTTCATTTCTTTCAAGGGTGGCCATTATTAAAATGAATATTCTGCCTAAATTTCTTTACCAATTCTCATCATCTGATCAGATAATTTCAAAAATTTTTTGAGTCTGTAAATAAAGCTTTGGCAAAATTCATATGGTTCCCTAAATCTGTTAGAATTTCCTATTTTAGATTGGCATTTTCGAAGGACAAGGGAGGTTTGGGTTTACCTAAACTTTATCTCTATTATTTGATTGTCTCATCCAATAAACTTCTTACTATCTCTAAATTCAATAACACTTCTTATCCAAATCACTCTTTATGGATAAAATTATGGTATAATTATGTCATTTCTAATAATTTAAATCCTGAAGCTATTCCCTTTATCTCTCTGGATAGTTTATTTATTAAAATATATCTACAGTATTTAAACAAAAGATTAGAGATTTCCAAACCTTACTCAAAATGTGTAAACTAGAAAAGATCTCGCACCATGTTCAGCCAATTCATCTAAACCCAAATATATTATTGGACAATAAACTTTTGAACTTAAACTATCCTTTAATTAAAAATCTAAAAGTAGGAGATGTTTTGAAATATCTTGACTTGCCTTTATCTGACTGGCGTAAGTTATTGAAAGTAAACTGGAATTACTCACCAATTCTTACACAACTAAGAGCAATAATTAAAAACAAATTTGTATCTCTGGTCCCCATAGACTCACAATTGAAAAACCTTAACACGATTATCAAAATACTTTCATCATCTGATAAAATGCTCTCAAACTCATATAAATTAATTAATTCTTTAATGATGGACCACAACTGTCTTTTATCTAATGGTTGGTTGAATTATAATTCCCAATTGTCAGAATCTCAGAATGTCCTGGCTATTAGACACACTAAGGAATTTATCCCTTTTAAAAAATTAGCATACACACAATTAATGATTAATAATGATGCCTACTTTACCCCAATCAAATTAAACAAATTTAACCCAAATAAGTCCCCTTCGTGTTCATGCTGTTCTCATCCCCAAGCAGACCTCCTTCATATTCTATGGTATTGTCATTTTTCTCACAGATTGTGGACATCTTTGAAAGTCAGACTGCAGAAAATGGGATATCAAAAATCCACGTTGACGTAGGAATTTGCTATTCTACATATTCCATTGATTCATCTTTCAAAAGTTGATATTCATGTTATCATTTTTATTTGCTCATTACTAAAACTTTATATAATGCAAAATTGGATTGATCGTTCTAAATTAAAATGGGTTACTTTCCAGAAAATGGCTTTTAAATTTATTGATGCTCAAAGATACTTAGGTGGAAGTCCAAAAAAAAAGCTATTAGAAAGGTTGTGTTAGAAAAGGTTCTAAACATATTAAATAGTTAATGTTAAATATTTTTTTTTTTTTTTTTTTCCCCCTCAGGTTGCCTAACTTGTATATAGTGTACATATGGTGTATGTTTTATTTCTAAATAACTTATTAAAATCTCATGAAGGTTGTTATCACTAGATGAATTGTTACATGTTCATTTATGCCTTCTTGTTATGTATAATCTTTTAATTGTCTTGCTATTCATATAATTAATAAAAAATTTTTTGAGAAAAAAAAAGTTTTAATGCTAAGTCTGTTTTCATTGTGAAACTGCATTGCTTTGTTTAACAGATATGATATCTATTAGTGTTTGCGCTGCAAAATGCAAAATAAAACTTTCAAATGAAGTCCAAATCATTGCAAAAGTAAAGCAGTATGCACATTAGTGTTTATGGTTTTTGTTTTTCAGCTTTTCCCGGTTAGTGTTTATGGTAAATGGGGTGAAATAGCCAAGTAATGGTTCATTGGAATGGCTGTAGGGGGAATGCTCCATTCGACCATGATTTTGTGAGGTGGGGAAGGGCAGCAAACTCAGACAGCCCCGGCTGAACTATACCTCTCAACTGTCCAGATTTTTGCAGAATGAAGAGATTTTTGCTTCTTATTTTTGGTTTGTTCCTCATAGAATTTGTGGTTTTCTGTCAAATCATTTAGGAATGAAGTCACTAAATAATGACAAACATTGAGTTTCAGACTTCATAACCTTCAGAAAAATGCATGCTAAAGCAAGACCTGTTATTCTATCAACTGTCTCAGTTTATACAAGAGCAATTTTTAGTACTGTTTATAAGTTCCCCCAATATATTTGGCCTTGTCCAGATTTCCTGCATTAACAGGTTGAGAGGTATGTGCAAATAAATTGCTTTATATAATTAGGCATATCCAAACCTCTCAACTGTACCTGATTTTGGCTCAAAATGTTGCTCTTCCCCTAATAATCTCTCCGCAAAATGGCCATTTTGGAAGAAAACATGGATGGTTTACAATTAATAAATAACTGTAATAATCAGTTATATATTGCTTTTATTTCAGAAATGCATGTAGATTCTTTTATTTTGTCAGCTGCTCAAGTTAGCAGTACTAATATTAAAAAGTATCCCTTCTTTGCAGGTTCCCAGTTGTATTGTGTGGCTATTTTATATTTTTGAATCACATTTTTGGTCCATCTTTTATAAAATTGTGTTTTTTTGGCAAATTAGTGGCAAATCATTAAAGACTGAAGTTAGAAAATAATGACAGACATTTCAGTTTCAGATTTCATACCCTTCAGAAAATTCATACTAATGCAAGACCTACTATTCTATTATCTTTCTAAGTTTATAAGAGCAATATTTAAAAATTGTCCTTATTTTTGGGCCTTTTTCCCACTTCTATGTATGGCTTTGTGCAGATTTCTTGCTCTGAGTTTGAGAGGTATGACAAATGTGTCAGGGCCATCGCAGTCAGCCAGAGACATTTCAAATTGTGACATACTTGTTGCACCCCACTCCCCTATGTAGTGACTCTGGATGTGTCCAAGCAAGGCAAGGAACAGTATGCAGTGTAAATGTGCAGACTATCCCCCCATCCAAGGTAGACACAAGTACTACAATGGCTTTTCATCTTTCCTTGATTTTGCAGAATGTTCTGGTTTCTGTCATATTTTTATACTGTTGATTTATGCTTATTATTCAGAAAGTGCCTGTTGCTCTGTGTTTAAGTAGCAATGCTTTAACGACCTTCTGGTAAGCTTGTCTGAGATTGTAAGATGCAAGTAAGTTTTAATAAGCATACTGTTAACAAATTGCCAACACTGAAAGCCTTTCTGTTGTTGCCATGCAGAGAATACTTACATAACTAGATAACATATAAGCCTTGGGTATTGAAATGCATATGACAGTATTTGTAATAAAGGACAGGATTACATTATTTTAAGAGCTCATTACAGGCTTTACCTGCAAACTAAACAGAATGCCAATCTATCATGTGTGGTCCATATCCTGTGCAGTAATCCTTTAAGCAATGTATGTTGAGCTTGTTTCCTGTTTGCTTTTCATTTTTTACTTTGATCATGTTTTCCCCATGAAGCAAGTAGATAGTTGTTGTCAGGCAGCAGGTCTTTTTTGTATAAGAAACATTTTTACAAGTGGGGGTATCACAGAGATTGCTACTTTCAGCATGTTACTTGGTACTTTAATAAAGCTGGATATAAATTATAATTAGAACCGCAGTGCAAGGAGAAGTGGTTTGAGTTGAGTGCTGCTTGTTTTTTTATACTTGATTTTAACTGGCATTCCAGTAATGTATTTAAAAAGTAATTTATTTTTTCATGCCTCACAACCTTTTTGTTTCCATCTAGATATTAAGTAAGCTGCCATGCAGCCAATAGATTGAAATATTTTTGTTTCTTCTACACTTTCCTTTTTTCTTGATTGGACTCTCATAATGATAGTTTGGCACCCAGGGCAGCATATTTAATTAAAGTTACAGTTTTTGTGGTTTTAATCATAGCTCCTCCCCTTCTAGTTGGCCACACCCATTCCCATTGGCCCCACCCATTCAGCTGTCTCCTGAAGCCCCCCTTTGATTTGAAGTCACCAGCCACCACTGGTCTTACTGAGGATCTTTAGAGAGAGGGAGAAAACAGCTCCAGACTGATTGAGATCTCTGTGTGCTCTTAAGGGAAATTGTACTTTACTGTGTGTGTACTTGTCATCCTTCCAAATTTAATGTCCCTCACTGGTGCTAGTGGTGAGGATTGAGGCCCCTTAATTACTGGGCCAGTGCAGGGGCATCACAGTTTGTACTGGTAAATACATGACCAATGTAAGTAACTTCCTGTAGCCAGAATTTGCATTTCTGTAGATTGAGCTTAAAATTCACTTGATGTGCCCTTTCTAGAACTTTTCAAGAGTTTCTGTCATGTTCTGCCTCATCATGACCTCCTACCAGTGTGTTGTCTACTATGATAGCACAAGGATACCCAGAAAGAAAATGTCTCCATTGCACGCTGAAAGACTTCACTTGCAGAATTTATCCCAAATAGCATTCTCAAAAATCTGTACCTACCAAATGGAGTACTGAAAGTAGTGAGCAAAGATGATTTCTTGTCAAGCTGAATTTGCCAGAATGAACTCTTTACATCTAAGACAGAAAAAAATAGTAGCATTTGGCATCATGGCTGTGACTTTTTTGACTGGGTGCATTGGATGATGTATTTTTAGCTCTTTGCTCAAATCTCATAGATCAATACATATTCTGATGTCTTCTGGGCTTTTCTTATGAGCTACCACCATGGAAGATACCCACTCATTTGAAGTTTCAGCTGGACAAATCATACCTTGTCACACCATTTTATCTAACTCGACTTTGACTCTATCTTGCATGACTATTGGAACTTTATATGCTGGCCTGCTAACTGCACTGTCCTCTGGGTCTAACTTCATGGAATGCACAACTAGAAGTGTGCCTAGTTTGTCTTGGAAGAGATCAGTATAGGTAGAAAAAATATACCAGGCAAAATTAGAGTAATGGTCTTTTAAGCTAACATTATGGACTTCCTTATTAAATGAAAGCAGTCCCATTTTCAAACTATCTCTCAGCCCTAATAATGACTGGATGTGCCTCTTGACCTTGTAAAATAATAAGCTACAGCTTCTCCCAGCAGAGTATCACAAAAACACTACTAAGCCTTCGGTTTGAATTTTTTTACCCGCATAAGCAATGAGCTTTCCACACCTTGCCAAATCAAGCCTTTCATTTTTACATACTCTGGCAAATGTTTCTGCTGACATAACATTGCACTTGGAATCTGTATCAACTTTGAACTCTATGGGTTTGCCATTTATCTAAACAGTACAAAATACTTCATTCTTTGCCCTTAAATCTACAGCATTGACCGTTTCATGAAGCATTGACAGACCATCAACATAAAGAGTAGTATTGCCACTGCCTAACTGATAAACCATTTTAATAAAAGAATGTGGACCTTTTGATTTGCAAAATTTTTTAAATGATTCCATTTATTACATTTGTGGCATTGCTTATCAAAAGATAAACATTTTTCCTTTTTAGATTCATGACTTCCTTCACAATTATGACAGTTGGCAATGAAAGTAGGTTGGAGCCCATGCCTTGAGTTTGCTAACTCACTCTTATGCTTCACTGAGACTGTCCAAACTCTGGAATTTGCTGGAGAGTCCTGGGGTTTACCAGTGAGGGTTGCAGGGGTTACAGTTGCTGCCATGTGCCTGGGCCTGTTTCTTTTAATAATGTACTGCATGCTATCAACATGAGCTTTATTACTGTGCCTTATTGAGCTGTTCTCATATGTAAGCATATTGTGTGTTTTTTTGTAAGCTCATATATCTGACACATCTCAATGGCCTTATTCAAAGTTAAGTCACTGTCATGAACCTTAATCTTTCTCATGGCATCATCTTTTATACCACACACAAGTCTAACCTTTATCAACTTATCCCTTAAGTCACCAAATCTGCAAGTTATAGCCTTATTTCTCAGGTCAGTTATATATGCTAAAAAAGTTTCACCAGACTTTTGATCCCTTGTATAAAATAAGTGCCTTTTCATTGTAACATTTGTCTGGGGTTACACATTTCTCTATATTTATGTTTTAAGTACTCTGGGTCCTCCCTTGACTCAGTCTGAGCAACAATATGATGGTTTCCCCTTCTCCTGTTTAGATAGCAGGTGCATACACAAATGAATGCTCCCTTTCTATGACTTCTGACCCAGCTAAATTAATAAGAATAATTGCCTTTGTATGGTCATCTTTATCAGAAAATGCAGCCTGTATGAAAATATCATACTCTTGTTCAAACACTCTCCAGTTCTCAGCAATATAACTGTCAAACACAAGTGCACTGGGTTTTTTAAATTTGTCTACCATACCCACAGAGTATACACAAACCCACTGAAAATATAGCCCTTGTAATTATGTATGAGCAAACAGTTTTGTGAGCTTGTAATAACATTCAAATGCACAATAAACTCTTTGAAATACTGTACTTTGTTAAATATACTCTGTAATGGCTGTACTATGTGAAATATGCTGTGTAATGGCGGTACTTCTGTGAAATAGCTTTATTGTAACACTGCACAAATGTGAACACTTCATACACTTCTGATAACTCAGATATCTTTGCTTAATATGAAAATGTGATTGTTTCCCTTTATTTTTGTGAAGATAGTTGAAGGCTGCTAGCCTTACCAGATAGAATTTTGCAGATAATTCTGTCATTTGTAAATATTAATATAAGCCACAGGCGTGTTTTCTTAAATGGGAAAAAATGGTGTTAAATGTGGAACTGCAAAAATGTAACAACAGTGCAGTCTGCTGTAACAAAGCTGATATGTCAATTCTTTGATGTCAAAACTTGGAGCCGAGATGTCTAGATAAAGGCAGTCTACCTACTGTCTTGAGGTGAGAGTTAATGGCTAGAATTTGCATGTATAATTTTTTTTATTATTTTTCTGGGTTCCTGGCCAGCTGCAAGATCAAGGGCTATTAACCTCTGAGAGTTTGTTAGCCTGGGAACCAGAAAGAAATTATATAATCTGAAATGAATCAGTGGTACTGTGTTATCAATTTAAGGACAAAAAGAATAAGAGCATTTATCTTGAGAACATCCAACTCACCACTTTGCCTGTGTCTATACGTAAGTAGGATTTTAGAACTGTGTTTTCTCTTAGAAAGAGCTAGGAATTAGGAAGATTAGACTAAGTATTTTTCAGTGTGCTGTCAGTACTTTTCTACTTTATTATTTTAAGTATTTCTCTGTCATCTCTGTACTCCTGACTAGCACTGTGTAGTAAGCTGTATTGTCGTGTGTTTTTTTTATTTATTATTAAATATTTTTAAACCTTTCAACTCTGGCTGTTTTGTGTAGAGATAGTTTAAGCTCTAAGAGTACATTGCATGTACATAGTTATACTGTACTATATCATTCCAAATAAGTCTTGACTGTTCAGTCGCACTTACCATTACGATAATAATATTGCACAGTATAATTGGGCACTCTTTCATAAGGGCCTTTGAGTAGCTGATAAATAGCTGGGTGGTGGCAGTGATTTCTATAGTATAGTCTGGGTAAAAGGGGCAGAGCTGGAGAACCTGTGCCAGCCTTCCCCAGGAGTGTCTGTGTGGTTGTGTACAACTCTTATCTCAAAGTGTGTGTGTGTGTCAGCTACTTGGGCACGGACATGAAGTACTGGTTGGACAGAGAGGGTGCTGGAGGTTTTAGCTTGCCCACTATGCTGAGATCTGGCCCCTATGGCTGTGCCAGTGGGGAGTCTTATTGGGGATCTGGAGAGAAAGGGAGAAACCAGCCCCAGACTGACTGTGATCTCTGTGTGTTCTTAAGGGAAATTGTACTTTACTGTGTCTGTATTTAGTATCCTTTTCCCTAAATGGACGCCCCTCACTGGTGTTAGTGGTGAGGATTGAGGCTCCTTGATTGCTAGGCCAGTGCACAGGCATCACAATTTTATTTGTTTTATGTAATTCAGATTTTATTTCAAACATTTTCCATTGTAATTAGAATATTTGTATCAATAGTGTACATATCTGTTTATGCAAAATTTATTTAGAACATTCTGTATGCCTTGTTTCATATTATACAAAAAGAAATAGTGCTGAGCAAGTTTTAATACCTGAAATTCATTTCTGACTTGTTTTGTGAAGTTTATACATTTTAGGGATGATCTGCTCATCTATATTCCACCAAATCTAAGCAAGTGCCTGTAGTCATTTTACCCAAGCCACCTTCAACTTCACGCCCCCTGGATATGTCGTTTCCTGATTCTTTGTCCTTTAGACATGCCTCTTCTGACACTGGGAAGCTCGTTCATCTCTGACACATACGGCAAGAAGGCTGGGCTTTTTGTTTAGATGCTTTCATACATAGAAACACACCAGGATGGATAGCGGCATCATAAAATATGAACAAACTAGTTAACAGCCAGACCTTACATACATGCATGCTTACATCTCAACTGCTTACTACAAAATGTCAGTCTAGCTTGCACATGCTCAGTATTTATGCACTTGTGCAAGACCTTGGATTGCTTCTTAAAGGTATATACATACATATTGATCTATAGGTTTGAATGAGTTTAACAACATTGCTTGATTCTGTGAATCCAGACATGAGAAATCATATCACCATAATAGTGTGGGTTGAAGTTCAAAAGGTACATTTCTTCCTAGTCCCACAAAATAACTTTCCTCTCTGTCTCTCTAGTGTAGCGTTAAAGCTGTGAATGTGATCCAAATGCCCCAGGTCCATCTCTTGCTCTGGAAGAGCTGGTGGATAGAGGTAGTGGAATGACTAGACAGTATCTATTCTTCTCTCATGGCGGGCTGGCAGCATGGAAAGTCTTCTCTAGAAACCCTGTCAGAGATTGTACAATGGTGCTTGCTTGTTCATGAGTGAGATATGAAATTCTGAGGAAATATGTCCCTCAAGGAAGTGAGTGTCTCACACTCACAAAGGCCCATCTAACCCCCACCTGGTGAATGTCTACAGGATTTCATAAGAAATTGCTAGGGCCATGCACAAAACCCCAGATGCTGCACAGATGTCAGCACCTATTATTTTACTTTCACCTGAAGAAGGATAAGTGTGGTGTACTGCTTTCACACCTGGGGAGGATTGCATATCAACTGAGAATCTGGGAGAATGCATGATTGTCAAGCTAGGACCAAAATATCTCTGGCTTTATGGCACAAAGAAATTAAGGTCTGACTACAGCCCAGATAACCCATGTTCGATTAGCAGCACAAGCGTTGAATGGATGGACTGGGGAAGTTGGGAGTGAGTTGTCGATAGCAGCCCTCACCCATCTTGGGGTGAGGGAAGCAGTCTCAGCTCACTTCGCTAGCATCATTAAGAGCCTGGCAATCTCCGCACTGCAAACACTTGGTCAGAAGGTTGCGCATGAGCTGAAGGGAGTGTCATCTCCAGTAGGCAGTCATAGTGGTGCTCACACATTTGCTGTGGGGTGGTGGGATTAAGACACACTTCCCAGCTGGACTATGATGCTGCACAAGTATCCTTAATCTTCTCACCAGTGCTGGATGTCAGTTGGGTTGAGCATGGAAGCCATTAAGGTGGATGTAGTAAACCTGTTGAATGAGGAGAAGAGATGATGGTAGCTCATTGTCAGCTGCAGTGAAATATTTTTTACTTGACATCAGGAAGGGGAGGATCATGGCCATTCATATTCCCATTCAGAAAAGCAGCTTCCAGTGAGGCAAATGTTTCCTTGGACTCTTGGCCCATCCCTCTTCTTTAGGCACAGGCAGGCAGGGGACAGTGGGACCAGAGATTGTTGGGTGGAAATTTAGCAAAGTCTAAAAGAAGCCTCTCAGCATATGAAATCAGGGCTATGGAATTCCATATGGGAGCTGATCTGCACTCATCCAGCCAGGGAGACTTCCATGAGGGTGAGAGGAATCAGAGGTTTATTCCCTGGGAAGGCTCGAGGACACCCATGGTCTGACATGCAGGGCAGCCTCCAGAAGGAATGGATGGTAAGGTGGAACTGACATTTTTAGAGTTCTGAGCACCACTGACTCTCCTAAAAGTGTTTTTAATGGTTGGCTGACTTCTTTCTTTTGTTTTATGCATTGCTATTGTTGAGTAATCGTGCACTATACTGCTGCATTAGGTCAGACTTCTCTGAAGCTGCAGCTGAAAGCACCAGCCTGAGGGAATTAAAAAGAAACTTGTTGCACTTGTTCTCATTTACCATTTATTGTTCCTGGAGTGTTTTTATGCATTTAAGCAGAAAATGCATTTCATTTTTCCTCTGCTTAAATGGCTTGTTTGGCAAGATGTTGTGGGCCATCTTGGGAACAGTGGCATTTGTGAGAAAAGGTCAACTGCTGCCAGATCAAAGGGTCTGAGCAGCATTATTGCTCTTCTAGAAGTTAATTTCTGGTTGTTTCTCATCTAATTTGTTTTATGCATAGTTATGGTGTAAATTGTGCACTTTATTGCTGTCCTGTGGCTAGGCTACACTGAAACTTCACCTCAGTGCACTGGATTGAGACAATTTTCCTTTGGGCATTTTCCTTACTATCCAATATCTCTTCCAAGCCAGACATCCATGTCGAAGGTGTCAAGGATGATAGAGAGATTTGCATGCTTGAGGCCAATTAAAGTGGCTGTGCTAATTGTTTTTTCCAACATAAATGGTTTGAGAGGGCATGCATATTTTTAAACAATTGGTAAGACTGCATGAATCAGGGAAAGGCCAGCAGTTTAGCATTTACATCAGAAAGTAAGCCCTCACTTTCAGAAGCCGGTGAGATGGCCTCTGCATGGGTTGAGGTGACACCCTTTAGCCTCTTCCATTATGCCTGTCCGCACATTCTCCCAGAAGTATGTGTCTGTGGTAATTCAGATGAGAGGTGATTTGCCCACCCAAGGGCAAATAGTGATCCATGTGTTTGGCCCACAACAGCACTTTTGTCCCCTTAAAGGCATATCTGAGGCCATTGGCATTTGAAGTTACCAGAATCTCATGTTTCTAGCTCAGCCTATCTATGTTCTAAGTCAGTCAGTGTCTCAGTAGGTAGCACTCTTGCCTTTGATGCTGTAAGATTAGAAGGGTGTGGATTTAATTCCCATATCAGGTGGGTGAATTAGTTTTCCATTACTGATACTGTACTGCAGCATAAGGGTGGGTGGGGGTGGCGGAGCCCTAACACTTTTTAATGTGCCGTCCTACAGATGAGATATTAAACTGAGATCCCATTTTCCTGAGTTGCTTGTAGCCTCGGTAAATATAACAGATTAGACCACACTCATCTAAAGAAGATTAGGAGAAGCACTCTCAGCAAATTGCAGTATGTATAACACCTCATGAAAACAAAACATTGGTCCAGTAAGTAATGTGTAAATAAATAAATAGAAATAAATAAAATAAATGCAATAACAGAGAACAAAAAATCAGTTGACTCCTCACTTAGCTTAGCCTTTGTCACTATCATATTCTATAACCAACAAAAGTAGTAAGTGTGCCAGAGAATATCCCAAAGAACTCTACAGATTTACAATGGAAGAAACATGCAGCAAAGCTTCAAAAATGTTTTATTTAAGTTAAGAGCTTTAGTCTATCTGTTAAAGACTTCATCAGAAATACAACAATACATGCTATATATCCATACATAGATCGAATTTGCAGCCATGTGATAGAATTCAACAAATCACAAATAGGACTATTTTGTTTAACATTTAAAAAACGTTACGTCAATCCTTATATGTATATATTGATTTAAAATATATACAAGTGTGCATTAAAGTATAGATTATTGAGTATGGAAAACATATGAAATGTATAAACAAGTGCATGTGTTCAGCCCTAAAGGAAACCTGTTATTGGCTTAAATTTAGCCTGGTGACTGAATAACTTAAATGAAGTTATGTAGATAGAGAAAGAGTAGGACATTTGCTACAAACTTGGGATGTTGGACCCCAACTCCGCTGATCAGTAATGTTACTGACAGATGTAAGACACTCCATTACAAGTGCAAGACCCTCAAACTCTATAAAATAACAGAATTTCAAATGAATATAGTGAATATCAAAAACACACTCTAACTACATTAAATTACCTTTCTGCAGCTTGTAGATGTCCTAAGGCACAGGCATATACCAAAGCTATTCTATTCAGTGGGCATTGATAAATGGGAACATTGAGGCATGAACCGCTAGGCTTAAAAAGGCTCTATAGCTGTTAGCCTAGTAACCTATTAACCTCCTATGAACCTGTGATATATTAAGCTTGGTACTCTATGAAGAGTGGCCTAAGGATGTGCCCTGCTTAGGCTCATAGCATTCCACCTCTTCAGTACTACCACACCCCTGACCTGGTGATCTCTGTGAGTGAACTCTCTTAGGACTCAAAGACAGGTCTACCTAGCCTGCTTGTCATTGCCACCCACCCTGAGAGTCACACTCATCCTTCCCTGCCACATAAAAAAGTGCCTGAGTTGCTTACTAAACCTGAGACACCTGAGTCATAGTCATGGCTTCATCCCTACAGCAATAGAGCAGGTTATATTTACTGTATGTAGGTAATGTTTTGAATGAAAATGCATCATGAGAAAAACTGGCAAGGAAGATTCTCATTTGAACTAGAAATGTGACAACAGTGAGTGGTCTGTCAAGATGCTAGATATGATAGAGGACAAACAGCCCACAGACTGAAGAAGACACTTTATGATAGCAAGCCATTCTGCCAAATGACTGCTTTAAAAAGTAGCAGATATAAGCAAAATACTGGTCTTTGCTTTTCACAGTGAGATAATCTGGAAAGGCTACTAGTAAATTATTTTTCTTATCCATCATTTTAATATTCCTGACTGATGCCCCTACTAATGTCTCTTACTTTTTCATCTTCATTACCTCTTCCCCATTTATGTTATTGTTTTTCTTAGCAAATGATTTACTTAGTAAAAAAAAAAAAAATATATATATATATATATATATATATATATATATATATATATATAGTTGCACTTCAGAAGGTCAAATGGCTGAAATATCAAAGACCATATGGTCGAGACCATATGATCGATATTTCAGAAGATCGATCTTCTGAAATTGTACCAAAAATAAAAAAAAAACAGTTAAAGAAGACGTCCGCCACACCCCCCTACTTAAATATACCAACTCCAAGATTGCGCTACAGCAGGGAATATGAAAATCCTTTGCGCTGTATTGACTTGGAGTTGGTATATTTAAGGAGTGGGGTGTGGGGGTGCAGCCCCCCACATGGGGGTGCAGGGAGGCTTTACCCCCTACATTACTGCCTTCTTTAACTGGTTTTTTTTTTGCTACAATTTCAGAAGATCAATCTTTTGAAATATCGATCATATGGTCTCGATTATATGGTCTTCGATATTTCAGCCGTTCTATCTTCTGAAGTATAAATATATATATATATATATATATATATATATATATATATATATATATTGTGACAATTAGTTCAGTACATCACTACATCACTAAAAAGGACCACTTGCAAATTTATTTAATAGTGAAAAAAATATAAAAGAATGAGTGAAAATATTTCTTTGGGGCATGTTGGAAGAAAGATAGATACTATTTCATAAAAAGAAAATGTCCCTATTTTTATGTCAAAGCAGCAGAACTTCCAAAATAAATCTTTCCTCATTGGTACTAGTCAATAATTCAGTAAAACATCCATCTTCTTGCAAATCTTCAATCACTTCAGTAGCACAGTAGAGACTATCGATTCCTTTAAATACAGATGACTTTATCAATTTTCCTCTCAGTCTGGAGAATACATAAGCAAGGTTAACTCTTTCTGGGTAAAAAGAATGTCTCCCTTTATATCCCTTGTACTAAAGTAGCCATAGGGAAAGGCATCTTGCTGTCTCAACTAGAAAATGGCCTACCTCTAATAATTCCTCAGCGTAACAAATCCCACAACCATATTAACCATCTAAAATAGCATCTACTGACTCATCATCCTCTCCCCATGGAAGGAAAACCACTATATATAACTACTGAAAAAGCAAAAGAGCTTCCAGTCCACAATGAGCTAACCATCTACTTAGCTAGCAACTGTTCAAACCTCTAAATGATCAGATATTTTCTCCCTTAGACTTTAAACTCTTAAGGCTTTTACCATCCTATAATCTTAGTAGTTATGATCCTTCATAACCACTCCAACCCCCTAAATCCAGATGTCATTGTAAAACCAATGCTCTATCCTAGTCCACAAATTATGGGAACCTATCCCCTCCAATTTTCAAGACACTTCTCCAAACCCTAAATTCTATTCACAGCTAAAAGCTTGTCTTCAAAATTAAGTAACATGCAGCTAACGTCTCTCTGGGCATATATCCTAATTTCACTATGATTTCACTTATCACATATAATCTACATCCTAAACAAACATATAAATATACGTGTGTGTGTGTGTGTGTGTGTGTGTGTGTGTGTGTGTGTGTGTGTGTGTGTGTGTGCGTGTGTGTGTGCGTGTGTGCGTGTGTGTGCGTGTGTGTGTGCGTGTGTGTGTGTGTGCGCGTGTGTGTGCGTGTGCGTGTGTGTGTGCGTGTGTGTGTATAAAACCATTTTTTGCTTGTTTACATCATTAATTTAATTTGTATCCTATTCCTTGCTCTATCTAACACATGTTTTAACAATGGTTTACTTTACCTATCCAGGTTGAGATCGAAATTGGTTTATTGTGATCAGTGCTCTACCTATGCTAACAAACTCAAAGTCATATAAACATACATAAGTAAAATGTGAAGGGATTCCAATATATGAAACATAAGGCATAATGCTGCCCCATATGAATTATATTGGCAGGCTTGCCTATCTGTAACTAAAACAAAACACTAACCATCATACAACAGTGGAAATAATAAAGTATTGTTGTACAGATCAAATTTGTGCTCCTGGTGGCAAAATTTTCTTTTTAGTTACTAGTTGTTTGATTTCATACTGCTGTGGGTTAGAATTCCATGGTTATTAATGTTGCCTGTGTGGAATGTGGCCTCATTCAATTCACCAAGTGGAAATATTGCTGCTAAATTGTATTTCTTCAGACCACAGTTATTCTGACAAAAGGCAGTTTTACTGTTCTTAATACAAACTCCACTCATTCATAATGAATTAGTTCACCTCTTAGAGTTAGCTCTAACAAACACATGTATACCTTTATATTTGTGTGAGTGAAACTGTGTGTGTGTGTGTGTGTGTGTGTGTGTGTGTGTGTGTGTGTGTGTGTGTGTGTGTGTGTGTGTGTGGATGTGTGTGTGTATACATATATGTGTCTACATATTATATATATATATATATATATATATATATATATATATATATACATGTGTGTGTGTGTGTGTGTGTGTGTGTGTGTGTGTGTGTGTATTGGGTTCCCTACATTTTGTCAAAAACCCATATAATCCAATTTCAAAACAGAGAGCCCATAATAGTGAAACTCCATTTCAGAGGAACCTCAGAATATCGAAACCCAGTACATCCAACTATACAACTTAACAGAAGTCTGGTCTTCAGATAAAGGAACACTTCTCCATTTAAACACAGGTTACATTAAATCTGTCTCAGCGGTTTTAAATGAAGATTGGGGTTCAGTGAGGATTGGGAAATTTACCCTTTTCTCACTGTAGTACTATATTGGAGTTGGTATATATAATTTAGGGGGATGTGGGGATACAGTGGGGCTTGTCTCCCTGCAGAACTCTTGATATTCTGAGGTTTCAGTTAAACAGTTTCGCTATTATAGGCTCACTGTTTTGAAATTCGATTATATGGGTTTTCTATGAAATGCAGAAAACCCATATATTTTATATATATATATATATATATATATATATATATATATATATATATATATATATTTATTTATATATATGGAGCTAATTCACAAGCTTGAAGTTTGCGCTGCAAATGGTCGAGACCATAAGATCAAAGTTATGAAACTTTGAATGTTTTGAATGGAGATCACTGTACAGCTCGGAATGTGAAATTTACCATTTTCCTCACTGTAGTGCGATCTCAAAGTTGATTTATTTATTTAGCAGTGGGTGTGGGGGTACTGGGGGGTTTGCCCCCCTGCAGAACCGCTGAGACAGATTTAGTGTAGCTTTTGTTCAAATGGAGAAGTGTTCCTTTAACTGAAGACCGGACTTCTGGTAAGTTGTATAGTTTGATGTTCCAGGTTTCTATATTCTGAGATTTCAGTTAAACAGTTTCACTATTATAGGCTCAGTGTTTTGAAATTTGTTTATATGGGTCTTCTACGAAATGCAGTAAACCCATATATTATATATATATATATATATATATATATATGGATCTACTTCACAAGCTCGAAGTTTAAAATTTTGAACTGCAAATGGTCGAGACCATAAGATCGAAGTTATAAAACTTTGTTTTGAATGAAGATCACTGTACAGCTCAGAATGGGAAATGTACCATTTTCCTCACTGTAGTGCAATCTCAGAGTTGGTATATTTATTTAGTGGTGGGTGTGGGGAGTAAAAATGTAAAAAATAAATTTGTATTTTTTTTTATTACAATTTTGAAGTTTCAAAACTTTGATTTTATGATCTCAATCCTTGGCAGTTCGAAGTTTTGAAACTTTGAGCTTGTGAAGTAGATCCACGTGTGTGTGTGTGTGTGTGTGTGTGTGTGTGTGTGTGTGTGTGTGTGTGTGTGTGTGTGTGTGTGTGTGTATATATATATATATATATATATATATATATATATATATATATATATATATATATATATATATATATATATACAACATTTCTATGAGCAGTCATACATGAACTGATATGTGGCGAAAATCCACCTTGGGGCCATGGGGACAAATAAAATACTAATTTTTGCCTCTTTACTATGATCCTTAATACTCTTTGCTATTTATAAAAATATTATGTGGTTGAGAGAAATTTGACAAATATTTAAATAAACAAAAATTCCAAGTTCAAAAAAACTCACTCAAAAACAAAAAGCACCCCAAATAACAAGAGAAATAATTTTAATTAAGCTCTTTCATCCTACTTACAATGAACATCTTCAAAATGACATAAATCAAATGCTCAGTTATATAATAGTTAAAATCACATGGGAAAGATCAGTTGACTACCCCTTACTCTTTTTTTCTGTGAGCAAAAATATACTCTGCTGCAGGATACGTTTGTGAAGAGATATGCAATTTGCTTTAGCCAACTGGAAAAAAAAGTATGTTTTGTCTGTACTTAAAGGGGAAGGAAGCCCTTTCTAAGCATATAGTTATTTTACGTGCATTGTCACATGCATTCTAAAATTATTTTTAGTGGGGTCAACCTTGTTCATTTTTCCTTTGGTTATCTGTATCCTCTTAGGATTAATTAGTTGCCAGCTTGTGTTGTCTTCTGACGATAAGCTATACCTGTTTTGTAAATCCTGGACAACTGCTTTGAAACTGTGACAATTAAGACAAGTGTCATCTCATAGAGAAGAATGTAATTTTGTTTGATAACTGCTTCACTTGTTTCTGAACAGGCCACATTATTTTCTCCTACGTTCAGTTCCTCAGAAAAAACTGTCCTCCTATGTTATATTCTTATCTTCATGGATTTTTGGAGAGTCAGCCAAAGGACGTATTCAAATTAACTGTTTTTTTTTTTTTTTAAGGATGAGAAAGGAGCAATAATTTGTTTTGATTTCTGACCTATAGCTTTGGAGGGGTGAGATGAAGGATCTACAACATCTTTTCCAGGAAGGGGTAGAACTGAAAGAATAATTTTTTATAGGAAGTCCATTCCTTTATAGCCATACCTGCCTTATGAAATCCTATGCATTTTTATGTTATTTCTTATAGTCCTGTTCATAGCACTTTTCTGCAGCTGTTGGTTTTGAATGATTGCGAAAAAAAAAATAATAATAATAAAATTATTTTACTCAATCAAAGTGATATATATTACAAAGGATTCAAAAATTCCTTCTTAAAGTTTTAAGCATTAGCAAAGCAGATTTAGATAGCTGGAAAATCTTCAAGGTTAGTACTTTAGACTTTATCAATGCCTACTGAAACATTGTCCAATTTCAGTGAAATCTGAATAAAGAAAGGAAGTAAAAACAAATCTATAGGTGAACTGAAAGGGAGGTGGTTGAATTCTTTGCAGTGTGTCACTTCAATTGAGTAAAATTGTTTTATGTGAACATTTCTCTAAGAAGATATTCTTTTCATATCAACATCTCAGTTTGCGGATTACTGTTACTATTTGTACATTATGGAAAGAACTGGGCTTACAGAATGATTATATTCTGTTCTTACAACAGTCTGATGTTCATCATAAAGAAATATAGCATCATACAATTTGGAAAGAGTTCTGAGAGCTTGGACTACAATTCTGAAGATCATACATTTAAAATGGCCACAGTCATAAAGGGCCAATGCAGGCTTCAAGATGGCAGACTTATAGTTAAATCAAGGTGTATAATGGTTAGGATGTCATTTGGGACAGTTAATCTAATACTAAGTAGTGCATCAGGATAAACTTGATGAATAGTCAAGACTTTTTACAACACTATTTTAGGCAGGTATAAAGCTTTGCAGATTTTGTTTATTTATCCAGCAAAACAACTTGTGTGACTATAAAGACATTTCAGTGATTTATTTCAAAGAAAATGGTGAAGCCAGAAAAATTAAGCTACATACTATTTAAGCAGGTCCTGTAGTACTGTAACATGAAGGTTCTAGAAGGTGTCTTTTTTGTTTTCACTACATTGTCAGTCCTTGTTCTTTCTTGAAACAGTGTGTCTAGAACCTATAGCCCACTGAGCTACCATAATACAATGTAATTGCTATTCTAGCTAAATATAGATTATAGTTTTCCCTCTGCAGAGACTCTGGAAGATTACATTCTAACTTCCTTTACAGGAATAGTGGTGGCATCTTCAGCCTTTTGACAAAATCAATTTTTAAATTCACAATAAAAACAAATGTAAACGTTTCTAGAAATGTTAAATGTTGCTATAGCGGTATAAACAACAAGATGGTTTATCTTGAGCTCAGACATACAATTACGCTGTTCATTAGATTCCAAGTCTTGAAATAAAAATTGTAAGTCGTAATCAACACAGTAAGTTTTATTTTTGAAAAGTTTTACAAACTGCTTAATGTATGACAGTAGCCAAGCTAGACACAGGCTGACAACATCATTGTTTTTCATCCATATCTAAACATTTATGTATAAACAAGCAGTTCTGTTCATCTTAATTTATTGCTCAAATAGTTATAGTAATATACAGGATTATGATTGAGTCCCTGATTGCAACCTTGAGACATGGATGGCAAGAAATTCACCTTGAGAGTTTTTTCCCCCTAGGTGTGGCAGCATTCATTTGCAATAGCTTTTAAAAGCTGTTTTACTTTTTGCCTCTGTTTTTTTCCAGACAGCACTGTCCACTGTTAATACCTAGCACAAATGCTGATGTTAGCGGTGCTTAGGTGTGCTTAACAAGCTTTTCCTAAACACTGCTAATTGCTGTTAAGATTGTCACATGCTAGAGATGTGCCTAACAAGATTACCCTTTTCCTCACTTTTAGTGTGTAATCCAGTCTCTACAGGCACTGTATGATAATTATGACCATTTGCATAAATAAGTATATGTGCAACACTGAATATCTCCCCAGTTGTATTAGACTGAGGTGAGATATCACAGGAATTTGCTACCCACCAGATAATATGTAAGCATCACATGTCACATGATCTTCCAAACATTGCCCTGAATATGAATAGGCAATAATATTTAAAGACGCCATTCAGGTGATCTTGGAGAAATACCTATTGGTGTCACTAGGGCTTAATAAATTGTGAAACCTTTAAAAAAGGGCAAAAATATTTTATGGGTAGAAAGAAATGCAGACATGAGGTTATGCCCTACAAATGTTTAAAACATTAATAGACTGCAAGCTTGATATTCAGGGTAATAAACCTGTGAAATTGAGAATATTGTTTCAACAGTCACATATGCATAAATTGACTTTTATAACGAAAGAGCTGTATTACACTGGGATATTTTACTACCTGAGATGCATGGGACTTGAACTTATTATGTAATGAATAATGACCTGCTATAACGCAGAGTGCAAGGATCTTGCCCTCATTATATTAAAAAATTGCTGTGGCCATATATCCTAATTATTTTGTACTTTGGGTAAGATCATTTGAGTGAAAAGTATTCAGTGAATGCTGCTTCACTTGAATATAGTGTTTGTCTATAAATTACTTTTCAATAAAACCTAGAGTCAAACCCATTTAGATGAATGAGGGATCACTGACAGGGACACCTTTTGCAGAGAGCTTTGCTTCTTAGCTGTACTTCCTAAACTAATATAGCTGATTATAAAGTCAAACAGCTTCAGGACAAGGTGACACCCATCCAAATAAGTGGGTTTGAATGCTGTATTTTGAAGAAAAGGGATTCAGCCATAAACAAAACACCTTCCACTCCTGTGATATGTACCATTTGACTGATATATAGGATTACAACACAAAGGCTTGACTGAACTAAAACACAAATTGATTATGTAAAGGAATGTTAACAGCTAAGTAACTTACCTTATATACATGTGATGCTGGCAGATAGACATAGCTTTAATGCAACACTCCACTGAGGGCTTTTCTATAGTGCAAGATTCATTATGGAAGAGCGCTGTAATGCTTTTTGCCCTTATACGTGACAGCTTATGAGTTATTTGAAAGAGCAGCATCAGAAGCTGTGCAAAAGTTTGGTATTTGAGCAGTTTGGTTTCTAATTTTGCAAGCTCCATGAGCACATGCCATGTACATTTTATAATATCTCTATATACTTTTCATTTGTTCCCAAGTTGATTGTGAAATGAGCACCCATCTCTTACAGAACAGTTTATATACATGCAGACCAGTGATTTGATCAACAAGTTCTGCTACATGATGGTCCCAACAGCAGCAACAGTAAATTGTCAAGTAAAATATATTCAAAGACACTAAGCAGTAACTGATGCCATTGAAAGAGCATATGTAAGCTATCTGAAACAAAAATATACTTAATACAGTGTTAGGTAAGAAGAACGCTTTTGTGTCTTAAGCATGAATGCTACACTTAATTATAATTGCATTTGCCAGACAAGTGCCTATGAGCTAAATATTAAATAAAAGGTTGCTAATGGGTGTGTCACTTCTGGTCGATGGCAAGTATTTTCAACTTTGCCAGTGCATTTTCTGGAACAAAACACCAAATAAGTGGAAAATGATGTTTGCTGATGTCAGTTGCATGTTGTAAAAAAAATCTGTTGTTTAAAAGTTTCAGCAGCTTAAATAAAAGAGCTTAATGTGAAATTTTAACTCTGAATTATAATACAAACATCTTTTCACTTTGATTGGGACTTTAATTTGCCTTTTGTTGCTGACCACATACTAAATGAAAGTTAAAACCCTTTCTGCTTACATGAAAAAAAAGTAACTGAACAGTTTAATTATTTCACACTTCAATGAGCTTTAATCCCAATAGCTAAAGCATGTTCATATATATGAAATCAAATGTCAGCTATTCAGATCTCTTAGAGGCAACTATGCAGAGCAAAGGTTCTTGCTTCGCTTGAGTGATTCTTAGTTGAAACTTGATTTTTGCATATGGAGATAAACTGGAAAGAATTATTTCTTTTTCAGTTATGAAAGTATATAACACAATGTTTATGCTGACTGATTTACTGAGGATGTTTTTCATACAGTTTGTTACTGTAGTTAAAAAATCAAAAGTATACAATTTACAAGGCAGATGAAATACAACATTTGAGAAATTAAAATACTTTGAACTTCTATGTTTTATTGAAGCTTATATTGCATCTGTTCAGCTCTAACCTACAGTCTGTCAGACAAACTTGGATATTTAAAACTGCATGTACCAATCTTTATGATTGCTAAAAGGCTATAGAAGACTTTTATATGACTTTCTGCTTCCAAAACCTAATATCCCCACTCACTCACACAAACACACACACACACACACACACACACACACACACACACACACACACACACACACACACACACACACACACAATCGGCATTTTCATCGTCATCATAATCATCATCTCATCTATTTTCTCAAGCACAAAATCATGCTAGTATCCACTCAAAGTGAGTAATATGTTTAAATAACAGCTCATCCTTAGACAACAAATGATCAGTACAGTTGCTTTCTTTGTGTTCTCTAGGTATGAGAATAACACAAGCTAGTGAAACGGTCCTGACAGAGGAATAATGTGACCACAGAAGTAAGATGATCCACTGTTATTAATGCAAAAATGCAGAATGCTGTCAGCTGAAAGCAGATAAACCAACAGTGCCATTAGGCTGATGGCCCTACAATAAACTAATTGACACTGACTCAGAGCACGCTATCGAGCCAAACACATCAGTCTGTCCAACAGGCTAACACCGACTCAGAGCTCACCATCGAGCCAAACACATCAGTCTGTCCAACAGGCTAACTGACACTGACTCAGAGTTCGCTATCGAGCCAAACACATCAGTCTGTCCAACAGGCTAACTGACACTGACTCAGAGCTCGCTATCGAGCCAAACACATCAGTCTGTCCAACAGGCTAACTGACACTGCCTCAAAGTGCGCTAATGAGCCAAACACATCAGTCTGTCCAACAGGCTAACTGACACCGACTCAAAGTGCGCTAACGAGCCAAACACATCAGTCTGTCCATAGGGAGTCATAGCTTCTGAATATGTAGGGGAACCTATCACGTCAACCAAATGCTGTCTTCTCCAATGCAGTAGCACCACACAGTAGGTTATAATTTGCCAGAAGATTCATTTCCCATGTTACACACTTGGGTACATCCTTCTTGGTGAAAGACAGATTTTTTGCACTATCCCTCAATGAATTTTAAAATATTAAGTAGATCACTCCTAATCAGTTATACAACAGATGCTTCAAATTCAGCAAAAGGTTAGTACTTCAGAAATCAGCACTGCTTTCCTTTCTGAGAAAGTGAACCATCCCATGTTTCTCTATGTTGCCTGCACAATGTAGTCATAAATGGGGAATTAGAGTTTTTGGGGAATTGTGACAGCATTCAGACATACTTCTGGGGCTGTGTGCTGATGTTTAAAGAAGCCAAGTACTGTATCAAAATGTTAAATGCATTCCTTTTTAATCTGACTATAATGCTATGAGGCAGACTGTAGCATGTACGCTCACTATGGCTAATGTCAGTGTGTGTCAGAGCCAGGCAATATGGCGTTAGATACTCTTTTGTGGAAGGATGCCTCCAAAATTATTATAATAACGTCACATCTCAGTCACCTTTCCTTTTGTTCCTTCGGTCAGTTTCAGATACATGACCAAATTAACCTAATGCTGTAGCATATTTCCTGTTTTATTTGGATAATTTACTTTCTTTGATCTAGTTAGTCACAACACTTGAATGTCAATTCCATGCTTCATGTTTGCACAGAGCATTTTAATAAAGACAATCTGGAAAACAACCTGATGACTTTCTTTGCAGCGTTTGATGCATTAATATGTTACAGCTATCTCTATAGTCTACTTTCTAGTTTCAGTAAGACCTGTGAAGACATTTACTAGGTTACTGAGCAATGAGGAAAGTATGATAAGACCAGAAGGAGGTCACAGAGGTGCCAGTCTACAAAGCTAGTAACAAGGCCAGTGGGAATTATCGACCAGTATGCACTAGAGAAGATGATGGGACAGCCTCATTGCAGACCTAGGGGAGATTCAACACTGCAGTATGAAGCACCAAAGGGTGCTGACATTTAATTTCTGCAACTCAGCTGGCTTAGACTGTCCTGCTAGTTGTGATTTCTTTTAGCTTCAGTAAAACATCTGATCTGACCCATCATCCGAGACTGATGAGCTTGTTTCAAAGGGCTAAGATTTGGAACAAGAATGCAGACATGGGTAGCAAGATACTTGTACTTAAGGACAGGAAAACAATTGTACAGAACTGGTTCAGCTCTTCATGACCCTCACTAACTCTAACAATTCCTATATTCACTGCTTTAACCAATAAATTTAATTACCTGCAGCAGCTGTTTGCAGCAGTAGCACATTGTACCATAAGCAAAAAATGCAGGTAGCACTCCCAAGAAAACAACTGATAAAAACAAACAGGGTGCCACTGGCGAAAGAAGTAGATGAATTAATACTGGAAACACTCGTAGTTTATTGAGAAACTGCAATTAAAATACCATAAACGCCTTGTATAAAAATTTTGCGTTTTCGTCCACGTAAATTAGACTTCCTCAGATGTACAGCCTAAACCTCATTACAATTATTTCATATTTATTTTTAATTTTTAATTGCAGTTTCTCAATAAACTACAAGTGTTTCCGGTATTAATTCATCTACTTCTTTCGCCAGTGGCACATTGTACCATAAGTAACATTGCATCATGCACTTGTCAACCAACTACCCATTATTTCATTAACTGCAGTTTCGCTAGTATAGCCTTTGTATAGCATGAACCAGTTGGACACACCTAACATAAACATTCATACTTATTGCACTAAAACACACACAGAGTTGTCAGCTGGATTAAATGGCTGCATCCATGTGTTTATTGCCAATTACTGCTGACTGATTAAAGTCAATTATTTGAAGATGTGCACAAAGCAGGAATTTCAGGGAGGACATTCCTACACCAAGTAGCTGTGCACCTGAACACTTCATAGTAACAGACAACACTGTCTCTATTTGTCCCTTCCAATTCTTCTTACCCATAACATGTCAATTTCACTTGATTCTCTCGCGTCACATTACAATCTAGTTCCCAACCCTGGGTCAACCTGGTCTGCAAAAATTGCTGTACACATTTGTTATACCTTACCCTTGTTCTTCCACTGAGAGCATTACACACTGGCCACCACTCTTTTTTGCACATAAGGCACTCAGTGTAGAGATGGTTTCACATTTGGAGCCAGCAACCTGAACTAGTTCCAGTGGAAACAAAAGAGTGTCTGCCAATTAGTTTTCGATGCCTGCTATATGCTGTACTTTGACTGTCACATTCATTAAGTATTTAAAAGATACTTGCCTCATCAATCTGCCTAACACTCCTTTTACCCTTAGCTGGTTGTTCACTGTATAAACTACTGTTATTATCTAAACAAAGCCATACCGTCCTTTTTCTTGTCTGCTCCCCCATATTTCTGGAGCCAGTACAAATGGGAAGTAACCATATGCATGACTGAACTACCTTCCTTGCTTTTAACTTCAAATGGCCATGCATTGCTTTACCACTATCCATGGAAGGAGCCCCCAGACCCAATTACTTGTGCTGTATCTGTAAACACCTCCACTGGAGGTGAATGGCAAGCTCTTGCCATATAGTCACTGTGTTGTAATCCTTGAGTAAACTGAACCAAACCTCTAAATTCTTACTCATATCTTGGGATTTCCTAATCTGGTGGTGTGGCTTTGTATGCCCCAATCCTTTGGCAGCCAGTCACCCCATGAATGAACTCCATACTGGTATTATTCTACATGCAAAGTTCATCAGAACTATGAGCTCCTGAGTTGCTTAAGTGTCCTCTCAAGTAGAAACAATAAGTGAAAAACCTTGGGCAATGTTGCAAACAACCAAAATACATCCGAGGTCCATACACTGTACCACTGCAATAACAGCACCAGGAAGTATGTGCAAAAATTATTTATTTTTACATTGTCTTGATGAGTTCACAAATTTTAATGTTTGCACGTGATTTGATGAAATTGTCACATGTTTTGTTTAATTATGGTATAAAATAATTTGTTAGTTCTGGCACATTAGTTCTGATGAAGTCCCAAATTAATTTATGGGATGAAAGTGCTTAACTTATTTGTCATATAAAATCATCTAAGCGATGGATAATGTTGTCTTTCCCAACCTTCTGTGCCACCAATCAATGTGTGAATGTACTGAGCTTCTCAAAAGTGGCACAGGCAACAGCACAGCCCTTTGGCATACATTTATCAATGTAACACTGCCCTTATAATTCTAAGTCCAGCCACCATTGGCCATTTGGACAAATGGTTAAAAGCCTAATGTCTGACTCTGTCTCCACTTTTGCTATATAAAGTCCATTTCTCTTGTACTTTTCTAAGTACCTCATCAAAATAAGCATAATGTATATAAGTCCCCTGTCCATTCATATAGTCATTCACTGGCTCGCCTTCTGGGTATAACTAATAAATGATAAGCCAAAATTCACTTTTTTTTTTTTTTGGAATATGCCTATAGGGTGAAATCTTGAACACTCTTCTGAGTGGATGAGCAAATGGGCTTTCCTCACTTCCAGTTCATTGTTTAATTTTTTTCCCGACTATCTCTGGATGTTCTCTCCTTGATTTTAAATTTAGTGATTCACTCTTTTTTTCCTTTCACCATAATCCTAAACCTTGTGGTAAACACCTCTTGTCATAAGGATGCCACCTCCCTGTCCAGATAAACCTTCAGCTATTCTTTTAAAATGTTCCTTCTCACCAGCATTGAAAGAGGATCCTGCATTGCCTTTGAACATTTGGGGCATGTAGAGGCTTCTGTTCTGTGGGCCCGTGGGATGAAAATAGGCCTTATCCAGGTGACTCAGCTTTAAACATATCATGCATTAATGGAGACATTTGCACTGCAATGAGTTCCAGCATTACTCAAACTGTATTGAAAATACCTTCAAGCTCTCCCTTCTCCTCAAAAAGGATGGTTTTCTATTATCTTACTATACCCAGCCTTCATGTATCTATTAAATCCACACTTAGTTTATAACAGAAACCCACACTCTGTTGTTATCAAATCTCTCACTATTTCTCAGCCAGCATAAACAATCAATGTCCATTAAGGACCACCACCTTTCTGGTATACCTGCCTCATCCTCTTATAATCCTTGTCACAGTGGCAATAGAGACTCAGTACACCTTAAAAACAGCAACCCACAGACCAAGTATAGACTGGTGAATCTGAAATTATTATAGGCTTAACAGGAAGAAAATACTGGAAGTGTGGACTCTGTCTCACATTAATATCAGGAGGAAGTTAAAGGGCTTCAGCTAGACACATTATGATGCTCAGTTGCATTCAGTGATGCATGGATTATAGAGTCAGAAATGTCATTCTATTACTGTACTAGGTGAGAGTCAAATCTTATCTGGAGTACTGTGCACATTTCTGGATATCACAGTTGCATAGAAGCCTTGGAAAATATAACAACAAGCAGATTAAAAAAGTTATGAAAAGATTACACCATACCTCTCAACTGTCCAGATTTTCACAGAATGTTTAGATATTTACCTTATATTTTTGTAATGTTCCTGATAAAATTTGTGGTTTTCAGGAAAATTACTGAGGGTGTCCTTCAAAAAATACATATTAGCAGTAATCCTTTTATTTTAGCAACTTTTTAAGTTTATAAGATCAATGTTTAAAATCTGTCCATAGTTTTTGGTATTTCTCCCCATTATTTTAAGCTTTGTCGAGATTTATTGTGCTAAGAGGTTGAGAAGTATGGATTAGACTATGAGAAAAGGATGAATGTTCTACATTTCTCAACAGAGATAATAGAAAGTAAAAGGGTCAGGGCCAACTTGATGGCATAGTGGCAAGGTATCTATTTGTACTACGGGTGACATAAACTTAGGAATGGACAGAGCCCACTGGAAAGGTCAGGTGCGGGGATAGGAAGAAATGCACTGTGGCTAACTCTCCTATCCCAACTGGACAGAGAGAGAATGGGATAAGTCATAGTCTGCATGACCTCTGTTGGAGACCAGATCCCTTGCAAGCTATCCAAGGTTGATTTGTTATTGACTGAAAGATGTGTGCATCATAGACAATAACATCAGTGCACACTGATCATCAGGGTGGAAATTCTGATCAGCCACCTGTAGTATGTTGACTCCCTACACATGTCTGCCCACCACTCAATTGAGTTCTCATTCCTCAAACTTGTGACCTGGTTTGCTGTTCAGACCCCATCCTCTAAGAAACAGGAGGCCTGCCTTGTAATGGGTCATATCCAGAGTTATCAAGAAAACAGCTAATGGCATATTCAGAGTACGTCAAAGGATGGTAGTGATATAAAGCCAGATGTCAGCATAGAATTGGGAGGGCTATAGAAGGAAAAGTTTAAAAAAATAGAAAAGATAGAGAGAGAGAGAGAGAGTCAAGAAACTTGATCCAGATACACAAAATCAAGAATGGAGATAGTAAATGAATGAACTGAGGAGAAAAGTAGGGGAGGTTGAAGATAACAGCACTTACAGGTAAAAGCTTTGGGTGACATTTATATGTTAAGGATATACTCCACAAATCGAGTGGTTTGTAATCAAAACAGGTTGCTAGAATAGGGTGTTAGGGTGTGGTTCACTGGACACCTTAAAGAAACTATGGCACAAAGGGGCATGAGGGAATGAGGGACAGCTGCAGAGTTAGTAGAAAACTAGGAGCAAAGAGTACAAACAATCTTTACTCTACTGATAATGCAATATATGTAAGAAAAAAGCCATTAAGGCATTTGTCATTATTAAATGTCAACCTTAACATGATGAAGTAATAAAGGTTTGAGGTGTCTGGTAAACAAAACAAGAAAGGAATGAGGTATAATGAAATGAAGAAATGGAGGCGATCTACTAAATGATGTCTTGGGGTGGAAAAGCTCAAACTGTTTTAAGATGTTAGTAATTTTTTTTCAAAACTCTGTAAATGAAGATATGATGTGGCTTGAGGTATCAAGATGACAGTTCCAGAGGTAATTTGAATTTGTGAGAGATAAAGGCATTGATCAAAATAAATGCATTCTCATAACTGGGTCTATATTACAACGTCGAACTCACAGGAGTCCGAACGTTGTAATATCGAACCCAAATGTTCGAAACACAGAAATAGCAAAGCCACTGAACACCGTTTTTTTCCCCAAGGAAAGAAATCAGTGGGCCGTTTTCGCTGCTTTGCTAGTTCATCCACTGTGGTGTGATCTCGGAGTTGGTATATTTAAGTAGGTGGGGTTTAGGGGGTGTGGGGGGGTGAAACCCCCAACATTAGTTTAGGTTTAAAGTGTACCTGGTTTTTTTTTTTTTTGTGCCGGAACAGTGATTTTTTTTCTCTGGGGAAAAATAAAAACGCTGTTTTGTATTTTCTTACTTTTTGGATTTTGGACTTAGCAGCTTAATATTACATCGTTCGAACTCCTGTGAGTTCAACGATGTAATATAGACTCCTCATAACTATTATGCATGCACCTAATGCACGTGTGTTGTATCTGCACATTCTAGTAAGTGTGTTTTTATAAGCATGCAGGAAGTTAATAAACTAACTTTCAACAGTGTTCCAGCTCTGTGGATTTGTTTTATATTAATATGTGTTATGCTATCTGGTGATGAGGCCAACCCCCCCCCCCCCTTTGTTCAGGTCCACTTTGTACTTATAATCATCAGTTTCTGTAAAATTCTAAATAAAATAAATTGGTACAAAAGGTGAAAATAAATCCTGTTCTGATGAAGATGGAGCTGCATATTTTATGAATGTATACATCTAAGGGCAAGTGGTGTTTGAGCATCCTGGGAAAATGTATTTGTAGTTACATTGCAAAAAATGCTTGATACTATATGCTGTTAGGGACAGAATGAACATTTCAATTTAGGTGTTTTATGTACATACACACACACACACACACACACACACGCACACGTGCGCGCGCGCACGCGCGCGCGCGTGTGTGTGTGTGTGTGTGTGTAAATATAGAGAGATACAGAGAGAGAGAGAGAGAGAGAGAGAGACAGAGACGCACACACACACACATTAATTTTGAAAATATAGCACGCAAGCAAAATGAACAAGTCATTAAAATTTTCAATATCAAGACTATAAGAATGAAAATCAATTAGTGAATGTATTCACAGAAAATATTTTCAGGTACGTCAAACTAATGCAAAATAATGATAATTTGAATGGCTATGTGTATAAAGAAAATATCTGATGATTGTCACAGATTGTTACAAGTGAAGTATTTAAAGCCAGCTTTTTCATATTTTCATATAGTAAATGGAATAAGAAGTGACTGAAGCACAAAGGATGCATTTTGTGTGCAGTGTGCACTGATTCCAGAATACTGCAACATTTGAACTGTGAGCATAAGAGAATGCACAATATGCTAGACATGGCAGCTGAATTTAAACTGGAAAGAATATGTACACACAAATATTTGCAAGATGGCTGATTATGTAGAACATTTGAATTTTTGCTCTAAATCTTGGCAAACTGAAAAATTTTAGTCAGTGTTACATCAAAGAATCATGAATATTAATATCAATTAACTGCATAGAATTTACAATATCACAAAAACAGCATGAAGGTTTTGTCTGTAGACATCATATACATAATTGTACATTGTGTATTCAACAAAAGATTTGCGCATGAAGCACAAAAAGCCAGTTCACTTTGATCTGCAAATTAATCTACAGCCAGCCTAGAGATATCTACACCCGGAATAGTAACTCACTTCTCTTGCACATATCTTACATATTAATAGCTTTATTTGAAAGGAAAATAATCCTTGCTCAAAAACTTGATGCATATACTACCAATAAGATCCCTGTGGATAGTTCTAATTTTTGCATTATCTAACTGGTAGGCATTTCCTCACACCGACCATCAATTGTACCCATGGACGTATTTCCACTTCCTCTGTTATCATTTCACACATCTCTGTCATGCATTATCTATTCATTTATCTCTTGAGGCCTTAGTGATTGACCAAACCTGATAAATTTTTTTACCCTACTATACAATATCACTCTACCTAAATCTGCTGTCCATGGAAGACTTACAAAATACAATGTTAGACATCCCACTCAGACCACTAACCTTGGTCTGCATCACACCATTTATGCTCCATGTTAACTAAATTAATGGTCTAGCCCAGGCCTACAATCCTTTTCTCTCATTAACTTCCCAACCACATGACTTTTCACTATTTTGCAGTCTTTTGTGACAAAACGTATTGTTACTTTCACTCCTGTACAGTGTTGTGCTCCAGCACACTTAAAACAGACATAAATACCCTGTCAATGACACCCCTTGTCCATATACTTCTGGACAAACACTGAACTTGCCTCTACAGCTCTTTCAAATCCCTACCTTTCTGCTACATATGCATTTGTTAGACCTTATGTTGTCCACTACACACCTCCAGCATTACCTAGTTTCACATCTTCCTTTACAGAGGTGGCAATTTTCAGTTTATACTTATTCTTGGAGGATTTAATTTTGCTTCTCAGCTTCTTAACTTTTGGAACTTGAGGTATTTAGTTTGTTCCTTTGTACAATTATTTTTTTCTTTTCTTATACAGCTAGTTTATACTGGGATTATCTTGTAGTGGTTTGTTACTAAACTTATTTTATGTGTGTGTCAGACAGGGACTGATGGCTCTATTAAATCAATGAAATGTGAACAGAAACTGTGAAAACAACAGAATGTGCTAGTGAGTCATTGAGAGGAGGGGTTTCTTAAATCTCATCCGGTCATCAAAGGGCTGTAGTATACTCACCTTTGAGAAATCTCTGAAGAAATTTGGGTTAGATAGTGGACTTTATTTTACCCTCAAAGCCAATGTTACTGACGCAGTAGTAAGATCTGACCACTGATAGGACTGCTGTAGGCATCAATCATAGGAAGGCGTATATGTGAGAAGTAGATCAAGTCATTTTTGGTGAACTAATTGGTCTAACGGGTTTATAGTTATGAAATCTAGGAAGCATTATGCATTTGTATTCATGGTAATGCAAGTTTCCTAGTTTAGGGATGGGTAGCTGAAATCTGTTGGAGTAATGACTGATTCAGTGAGGAAGGGGTCTAACTTGTTTAGGTATGCCTCATGAGTTATGGGTGTCATATATGAGTTTCTTTAGTTGGCTATGATATGGCAAAGATTCTTATTTATGGCAAGCAGGATGTGGAGGAGATCAAGATCATTATATTGCCTTATGAGTCTAGATGTAATCAGGCATCTTAAGAATATCAGCATGCCACCACCTGCCACACATATGTTGATACTATTTTCTAGCATCAATAATGCTGTCAGGGAGTGCAATTTCTTATTTAAGCTCCTAGTATTGAGAAGAACTATCTTGATTTTGACTGACTATGTTCATAGATGGAGGAGACTAACTTTGTCTAAAAATGCTATGGGAGAGAGAAAGCTTTGGCCAATATATAGGAGCTTTTAAGACAGAGGTGCAGGCCATCCCCGGTGAAGGCAGTTGGATCAGCAATAACTTCCTTCCATGTAGACTCATATTTGACCTTCTTTGAATGACACCAATCTTCTTCTTTCAGCTTTTCCTGGTTAAGGGTTGCCGCAGCAGATCACCTGTCTGCTCATGATTGGCAGTGGAGTTTTATGGTGTCGAGTTGCCAGCCCAATGCCCAACCTTCCATGGAAGGCACACACACACACTCATGCCTAGGGCCAATTTAGAGTGTCCAATCCACCTACAGCATGTCTTTGGGATGTGGGAGGAAACCGGAGCAGCCGGAGGAAACCCATGCAACCACTGGGAGGACATGCAGACTCCACACAGAAGACACCTCAGCCGAGAATCAAACCAGAGAACCTCTTGCTGTGAGGCGACAATGCTAACCGCTGCCCCACCGTGGCTGCCCACTTTGAATGACACCAATAAATAAGCCAATTGTTGAAGTCAATTATTTTTGCTTTTATGCTCATATCATATTTGGTGAGGGAAGGGTGTTGCTCAAGACTATCTTCGTACCAGTTGCAGACATATATTCACAGAGTTCGATTACATCTCGCTTCATGTGATCCAAAGATGTGCATCTCAATTCAGTCACTCACACATGCACAGTGATCATGTCATATCTGTGCCTGGATTATAAATACTTGTAGGTTCATTGTTAAGTCCTAGGCTAGCTGTCCTTGTGTGCCATTTTAAGTGTAGTCAGTTTCCCTTCTCATGCTTGAAATAACTTATCCCATTTGGCTCTACACTGGTCTAACCCATCCCATGTTCGATAATTATATATTAGCCATAATGAGAATAACTGGGATCATACCATAAATAATTTGAGGGGTGCCATGCATCGGGTAAAGCATCTTAGAGCTGCCTCTGTCATTTAGTAGTACATGGGGCAGTCCTGGGGTAAGTATTCTGTCTCTCATTTGTAGATCTAAGTTGCACTTGAATATGGACAGGGATGAATGTTGTTTTATGTAAATAGACAGTCTGTTCCACAGCATTAGAATCTTCTGAGTGATATACCTGTCGTGCCAAACCATTCTGTTGATACTGAAGAAGAGGTTAAGAGGTTTAGATCACTAGACTGAGTATTTCCTGATGCCAATTGACTTACTGATGTGCAATAAATCCACCAGTATTGAGTCTGAGTATGCCTTGCATGCCAGATGCAGGTCACCTCTTAACAGTCTGTTGGATTCCAAGTATAGTGAGAGGGCTTTGAATTGGTCCATGTAGGAAATGTTGTTTAGGCTTTATAACCTTTTAGTAAGCTATAAGTATAAGGCAACAATGGCAATTGCTCAACAGGCAACATGCTCACCTTTGGTGCAGAAGGCTATGGGTTCTAGTCCCACACCAGGTAGATAAATAAATGCAGTGCAGCACAAGAGGGTACCATCTTTTGGATGAGACATTAAACTGAGGCTCTATCTGCTTAAGATGGCTATCAAAAAGAGTAGGGGAAGTTATTTGATGCCCTGGCCAAATTTCCCATTGTAGTATGAACCCCACCTTGGGTCTACCTTGAAAAGAGGGTACTAGCTTAGTGGGACTGACCCGGTGAACAAAGGATAAATAAATAAAACAAAATGAATATTTGTGTGAGCATTCCAGTTGTTGCATGTATATAGACAGATACATGCCAAAGGGGACATTACATTTAATGAGTGGCCTAATGAGGACTGAGTAAAGGGGAATAATGGCATCCCTAGGTGTAGATACAATCCCTTTGTTTATAAGCTGTGCATTATAGAAGGGCTTTCTTACAACAGTGGGCACATGTTGGTCAAAAGATAGCTCACTGTCCACATAAGTTCCCAAATCCTTAACAGCTGGGTCTACTCTTAGGGGTATATTGTCAATGTCATAATTTCCTGGGATAGAGGACTTCCTAAAGGATACAGCGATGCATTTTTTGGCATTTAGTGTTAGTCCATGATTTTAACACCAATTATTTGGGACAGACCTTCCTGCAGGATGGCTAAGTCATGTCAGGATTCAGTGACTTGTACTAGCTTATAGTCATCTGCAAAATTATTCAGCCCGCACCCTTTGGTATTGGCTTTTCTTCAAAAAAGTAGATGCCAAACAGGAGAGATCATAGCAAAGAACCCTGGGGAGCTCCACTGGTGACTGGTCATTTTGTTGAGGTAACTTCCTCTATTTTGATTCTCTCACTACTTTCTGAAAGCCTGCTGGCAATCCAGCAGGTGACTTAATGGTTTATTCCCAGTTTATTTAGCTTTTCTACTATGCCTGGATGGGGGATTGTGAAATGGTTTGACAAGGTTGAGATATGTTTATTGCTTTGGTGATCTTTTCAAAGTAAATCCACCAGGGGAGTAAGCATGATCTGCCTTTGACAAATCCAAACTGAGGCTGGGTACAATGTTTGGAGGTTCCCTATGTCCTGATTGATTAATTCTATGATGAGTTTTTTAAGGGCTTTCCATATGAGGCTGGTCAGATTTATGGGTCAATAATTGCCTGAGTCTGTGGAAGGTCCTCCCTTATGCAGGAGAATGACCATTCCATTTATTTGGTAAAAAACCTGTATGGAGGCTGAGCATGGAGTAATGTTAGCGATGTGGCTAACTCATGCTTCATGTTAATTAAGATGATATTATAGACCTTAACAAATATCAAATCCTGGCAAACAAGACACAGCTCAATGTTGCTCTTTCCTTGTTCAGCATGGTGTGTGGTAAATCTGTGCATCTTACTGTGGAGTTACCTATGAACAGGGCATTTCCAAGTGTGTTGTTTTTGCCAGGTTGTCTTAAGGACTTTTGCCTGTCAGCAAAGTAATTCCTTGTTTCACCTCTAGTGTTTTGTTGCGGTATAAGTGCAGTTTGCCTGCACCATGTCACTGAGGAGCTAGTTTTTCCATCCTACATCTTGAAGGCAGCTGTAGTTTGGCTAGAGATTTAAGTACACCAGCATAGGAAGGCTTGCTTGTTGGATTATGGCATAGGTGCATGACGGGTTTCAGTTTTGCTAATGCTAATGATATTGGCTGTATGTTTGAATGGGAGTCTGGAGTCCAGAGATAGAAACTGTTCACACCTCTAAGAAGTAGATTTGTCTGATGGTAGGAGCAAATGGATTGTGAGTAAGCATCAGGCAGTTATTACATTGCCTCAGGGTACCTAGTGCTACCATGCTGGCAACAGATGGTGCTGGAAATTGGGATTGCATGGTTTCCAGGAAGTGGTATGTGTGGACTCAACTGATAATAGTACCACTGAGATAGGAGTTTATATGCTTCTTAAACTAGTACCTCAGTGAATCTTACGAATAGTGTGTTGTGCTTTAGCTAGTATCATAGAGTGCAGTACAATGCAACAAAAGTATAAACATGAGAGCAGGTACAGCAAACGCAGAATGAGTGCTACAAGTATAGCCCCTTGCTGCTTCATGTCAAGAAGTTATTTGTTCATATTTCAAAGGAAAACTTTTTATTAAACATACAATTTTTGGTATATTATTGCATTACTCTCATTCTCAAATATTCTATGGAGAACTATTCGTATTTTGTTTTCATTCATAATAATAAAGTGAAACGTATCATTTCAGAATACCAGTATCTTACTGCTACTGGATAGAACAGATGCAGTTCTACCTCGGATGCATTCTACATGGGGTGTTGTAATATCTTCAGGAAGGTTATTTATAGGTTCATAGGTAGGTACTAGGCTATTGGCCCTAGGGCCTATATAAGCCTAGCCAAAAAATGTACCCTGGCTTTCGCCACCCAAGAAAATTATTTTCCTGTGCCCCTGTTGAGCAGAGCCACAGAAGTGATCCCCGGGGTGAATTTCCCATTTCCCATCCAATCATCAAAATTTTTCTTGAAGAGTGCTAATGAGGAGCTCTGTTTAACATAGATAGGTAGTCTGTTCCAGAGTATGAGAGGTCTCTGGGACAGGAATCTATCCCTCCAGCATGTTTCTTGCAAGATCCGTTAAAACGTATGTATTACGTTTATTAAGGCAAAAATGTCCTCCAAATATGTTTCAGCCCACATTTTTTATTATTCTACTGCTGTTGTCCCTTAAGAGAATAATGAAACATTTTTTTTTCTAGTATAAATCTTTTGATCATAATTAATTATACTAATTTAACTATTGTTGCTAGCGGAAGCTTTCATCCATGTATCACATATAGTATCTAAAGCTAAATGTAAATATTTTACTACGGAGGGGTAAATATCTTATATTAATTTCACCATTATAAATAATATAAAACTGTATTCATTAATTTAGAAATGAAGGAGAATTCTTATATCTGTTTGAAAACTGGGGAAAAGAGTACTATCTTGATCAACTAAATGCATTTTAGATCATAAGGACTTAACTGAAAACTTTGTCTACCTGCCATCGGCTCTAATGTATGAGGGCAATGACCAATTAGATACCAGAATTAATTTCAGTTTAATACTAAAGACCCCAGCTTCAGACTATGCATCTAATCACTATCAAACCATTGGGAACAAACTTATACAGTCCAGGCAACTCTATCATATAAGCACATCACTTTATTCCATTTCCATATCACTTTTATCTTTAACATTATTAACACAAGCCTTATTTTTTCCATTTCACAAATTAAGCCATCAAATAGAGTGCCTTTAATACCTAATTAACACAAACTGTATTCATGTTATATAGAAATTTTATAACAGATGTTTCAAATAATTTATTAACATTCCAAAAAGGATATTTGCTGTTTTTATTAAATTAGACTCAATAATCCATATAAGACTAATATAGTAGAGAGTCGATTATCTGAACTAATTGGAACCTAGGGTAGTTTGGATAATCAAAGTGTTCAGATAATCAAACATACATTGAACTGGATAAAAAACTGTAAAAGTCTTGTTTTTTTCCTGCATGCTTTTCAACCATTCAGTGATTCCAGTGGACAATAAAGAATATTTTTCACACTCAGTCAGTCCACACACTCAAAAAACACTCACAAGTGAATAAGTATAATGTTTACATATTCAGACTTTATGATTTTTCCTGCCCAAAGACTTTTGAAGGATGATTCAGATAATTGACATTTCTGATTACTGACGTTCAAATAATCAACTCTCTACTGTAATAGAAACTTTATGAACAGTCAGGGAAGAAGCGGAAGGTGTGCTCTCTTGCATATTTAATATCATAGATCATTGCATTTGCATATATTAATGGATTGCTAGAAAGCTATTTATTCTAGTAATCTATATTTTGGGGGTTATATTAAATCATATTTCTTTCATATAGAGCAATATTTCAGCAGACTCATTTATCTTAATAACTCCAGATCTACAAAATTTTAAATCATATCATTATATCACTGTTATTAATTGCACTGTATTCATATTGCAGATGATATGAATTACATCCAATTACTGTATGACTATGTCTGGGACAATGCTCCTTAGATGATGCACTCACTAATTGCTTCATCTGAGCTGCTTCGACTGGTCATGTCTTAAGGAAGTTCATCAGAACTGCAATCAACTCCCTCTCCCATTCAATCATCTTGTTTCCACCATAGTCAGGAAAGCATTCCATCTGGCCCAAATTAATTACTAAGAGGATATCTTCAAAGGCCAGCTAAATCATTCTAGCCCTGTACTCTTTCCTTATTATACCATTCATTGAATACAGTGCTACTTTGGTATGTACAAATCTAAGCATGTTGTTCAACTGGAAAGGCCCCAATGATTTCTAAAAGCAAAAGTCTTATTTTTTTCAAATGTCCTAAAGGATTAAAATACCTCTCCTTGTACTCAGTAGCCTACCAACTGCTTCAAGGAGAACTGTGTCTAGCTTTTTGAACCATGAAAGACCCAGTCCTACTGGACATCAAATTTCTTTGCAAAATGAGAGTCTCTGCAAATACCTACAATAGGGACATACATATACACAAAAACATAAATAAAACTCACTGGAGAGATAGGCTGCTAATGCAATATATTCCCAGCCTGTAGAATAAGTTGCCACTACAGTCCAAAAACTGTACTACTTTGGCTACATTTAAGTCTTGTTTTGAGGACTGAATGAGTAGTTACAAATCTGCACCAAAGTTATCATTTAAGGACCTGCTGACTTTTGTAGGTAAGCAGTATTAAGCACTTGAGAAGGGTGGCAGGAGCTGTTATGTTTGTCTCCTCCCAGTTATATATGGCTAGGCATCTCATGGTCCCTGTGATCTCTTGTATAGTATTATTTCAGTGTTCTTGTATCCCTATAATGTAGACTATTTGGTATAAAATCACTTTTACATGCATACCCTTTTAACACTAAAAGACAACGTACCTCTATTTTGCCATGTTTCATACAGAATTATAAATCGGTTTAATTGAAATCTTTTTGAATGGAACAAATAGAACAGTGCTTGCACTATTTGTAGAAATTTAGAGAAATCTGAAATAAATTAGTAAATCTAAAATAATCTATTGTTGAACGTTATTCTCATCAGAGTTATGAGGCACTGAACTTATACATATATTAATTGTGAGTATGTTGAATTGGCAAATTATTTCATACGTCCTACTATAATTAAATCATAAAAAGATTTACTTCTTATGTTAAACTTTTTATGTAGATGTATGTATGTCAAATATATATTTATATTTTTTCAGATTTTTTCAATATTGCGGTTATGATTAAACATATGTAAATCTCCTGATTACATGTAAATATACTTTTTTGTCTTACAAGTTGATTTTAAAACATCTGACATCAAAGTTGTCTTCATATTTTTTTACACCAATAGCAGTTTTCTATGCTTCATGTTCTGTCTTTTCATATTATTGTAAATGCACTCCATTTTTTTTCATTTTCAGTTAAAAGATTGTTATTATATAAGTAAGTGACAGCTTCTTCTGTTTAGTTGGATATTTTTGTTCCTTTTCACAGAAAATCTTTCATCTATCAGGATAAAACAGATGTTTTTTCATGCTTTTGCTTTTTGAGTCATTTGCTAAAAGCGCAACATGCTTTTCTCAGGATATTGGCACATCTGCCAAATCAGTATCAGTTACAATAAATTATCTGAGTTGCATTTAGGTTATGGACCATCTTCTGCAAACAGAAAGTTAAGTTCCAGGAACTGCATAATTTGATGGGCAAGCCCCTCACACTTATGTAAAAACCTTTACCCCTTGTACCCCCATGTCAATATAATCTACTGTGACATGTTCAGATATTTCATGGACATACTCCATTGTTTCTCAAGGATGTGGTCCATTGCTTAGGTACAGCTTACTTCAGCATAGTGCTTACTCAGTTCCTCATGTTATTAGAGTTCCTCGAATATTTCTATTGGTTGACTCTATGCAGATTATTGCCAGATTAGGAAGATATGATGACTGCACTCCTTTAGCACTAAATATCTTTACTTACATCTCAAAAACTTAGAAGACAAAGGTTCAACTAGATGAAAATAACAGGCTGAGCCTACAACTTGAGATGTTTTTAAAAATCATTTCTCAAGGGGCAAGCCAGCAGATTCAGAATGAAGAAAACCCTAAAAGAAGCTGTACTTCCCCAGATGCAGCCTACAATGAAAGATGAAAAGGAACCCACTTGTACAGGAACAAAAGGGACATCCACAACCATGCCCCACTGTATGAAAGTTCTGGAGAGGGTGACTGATTAATATATAGAATAGTAGAAAGTATAATGGGAGGAAAAACAGTTCAGAGTCAGATCAGGATGCAGCACAACTGACTTGATGTTTGCTGTCAGACAGATAGTTGAGAAGAAGCTGGAGAAGAGAAGAGAGTCCAACTGTGCATTCCTTGACTTGGAGAAAGCATATTATAAGGTCCCCAGAAAGGTGATTTGGACAGTCCTGTGGTACTCCAAAGTCCCAGAAACATTGGTAGAATTATACAGGCTACATAAAGAGATCCAATGATTTCAGTACTAATAATGATCAGTGGGAGTGGGTGAGCATTATTGTTCAACTCTGAGCCCACTGCTGTTCATACTGGTAATGGATTATATTGGAAAACAGTTCAGAGGGGACAAATCAACAAAATTACTGTATCCAGATGATGCAACATTGCAGGCAGACTCTGATCAAGAACTTCAGCAAAGAATATATATGGGAATGGAATGCAAAACTGAAGGTAGCTGGGATGAAATTGAATAAAGATACGACAGATGTTATGACAGCAAATGGAGAAAATCAGAAAAAGCTGAGAAATTACATAGAATAGAAAAGATCAGAATGGATTCACATCTTCAGGTATCCGGGAGGGGAGGTTATGAAGTCTGAATGATGAGGTCACAGCTAGACTCATAGGAAACAGGCAACCAAAACCCCAGAAATCACAAATAACCAAAGAAATAGCTCATGTTACATCAAAGGCTGGGGACGAGATAACACTGAGATACATCTCCAAAAGTATTCCAAATCTTTATTCCTTAAAATTGATTACAAGCTTTCATCCTCTTTTCTTTTAGAACTTCATCAGAACCAGCTTTGTCGACTTCACCCCAGGATCCTTTACCTTGTTTTCATATATCTAACTGCATTCAGTAAGGAAAAAAAAAACGTATAAGCACTATTTCAAAATTTCTACAGATGGGTGGGGGAGGTAGGGCAGTGAGTGGGCTCACCCATCTCTAGATATTTTGAAATGGTAATAATATTAATAATCATGGCTGAGAGAGAGACAGAATGCACAGCAGCATTGATTTCTAATGAAGAGCATCTTCATTTTCCCCTGGAGAGCACTGTGCTTTGGCTGTAAGCAGCAACCCCCCCACCACCACCACCACACACATCTTCCACTTTCTCTTATTCCCTTCTGTTAGCAAATAGTATCCATAACTGATCAATACTGTGTGTTTGTTTATTTAAACTATACCACAATAGCCTACTGATACAAGGTTATCCTGGTTTTCCACCTGAGAAATTAAGACAAGACTTACAGTTTCAGAGAAGTCCTTGGTCAATTGTGATTGTTCTTAACACATACTTGTCTTGCTTTGTGATTGTTTCCAGCCCCTCATACAAGAACCTAACAGGGTCTCTACCCGCTTCGCTCCCCACCCTGCCCTCTATTCCCTCCCGCTCCCAGTGGTCCCACCTTTATTGCACTCAAACCCCTCCCATCTTTCCAATAGCCAACCACAGCGCTAACCCAACACTACCTCCTCCATATTCCCTCTACTATCACATCTCCTCAACTGACATGTACAAGCATACCTTTCCTTTGCTCACTACATGCACTCTCCTTGCATATCTTACATCCTATCAAAGCTCCATCATTCCCCCACTCAACCACTACCACTGTACTACTACTCACACCACCACTCATGTCTCACCCTCACTCAGCTCCCTACCACCAGCTCAAGAACCATCCCTATGCACCCCCCACATATTCTACCAACTATATTACTCAAACGTAAAGCATCCCTACAACTTAACATAGTAACCCTCCCACCATACCTATTACCCACAGAGAACAATCATAAAATTTCCCTTATAAACAAACACATTCAAAAACTGAGAAAACTAATAATCTCATGCATATCAAAACTAGCCCTAAGTGGAGACATCCACCCAAACCCTGGCCCTACCATCTTCAACCCCAATCCTCATAATCAGACTAGAAACCACAACTTCTCCCATATTACAGCCAGTAGAAAGCCAAGTGACTTCCTTCTACTAAGCCTAAATATTAGAAGTATATCCAACAAAGTCCATGAACTCCATGCCACCATAGACTTATACTCCCCAGATATAGTCATCCTGACAGAAACCTGGCTAAAACCTCACATTACCAGTGAGCAAATACTCCCTACAGGTTACGGCATACTAAGAGTAGACCTGCTAAACAAAAAAGGAGGTGGTGTAGCTATAATATTTAAACAACATCTAAACATCCAGATCTTAAAATCATCAGCTCAACAAATAGGCAATGAAGAAATAATATATACCAACCTCAAAATTAACCGAAACAAAACCATCAACATAATTGGATGCTACTTCCCACCTGGCCAAAACATCCCTCCACTAGAAAACCTCCACAGCTGGTCTACCCACCATCTCCCCCAAGAAACTATCATCTTAGGTGATTTTAATATTGACTGGCAATCCTGTTCTGGCAACAATCCAACCCATCATGTACACCTTCATGGCTTCAACCAACTAGTCCAGTCACCAACAAGGATAAATAAAAACTCCCGCAAGCACTCTACCATGGATTGGATACTAGTCAGTAAGAACCCCCAGTCATATATAACAGGCTGCTTATCAGATAGCCTCAGTGATCACTCCCCAACATTCCTACTCAAAAAATACCTGTACCAAGCTAAACCTGTCATCTATCGTCAAATACGTAAAAAAAATAAACTTTAACCCACTCACATTCATCTCATCCCTCAAAGAATGTAACTGGCATGCTCTAAAGTACCTCAGTCTAGATGACGCAGTTGAATCTTTTAATACTACCTTCCTGAACATCCTTAATTACCATGCCCCCATAAGATTTTCCAGAACCAAAGCACAACCCTCCCCATGGCTACAGAAAACCACTAAGTCAGAAATGAAAAACAGGGATAAAGCCTGGGAGCACTGGCGCAAAACCAAAACCCCCGCAGCTAGACAGAAATTCCTATAACTATGCAATAGAGTCAAAAAGCTAATAAAACAGGACACATTTCAATACTACCAGTCTGCCCTAGACTCCTCACAACACAGCCCCAAACAATTCTGGTCCTCCATAAACTCCATCCTCCACCCAGGTAAAGTCAGTACCCCTCCTCCTAACATCCCTCACTCCTCAGAAAATATTGCTACCTCATTCAACACACACTTCACCCAAACCATACTATCACTAGCTAAACAACACAACCCCCCTCCCCTCCAACCCACACCTTCAACTAGTAATCTCCCCCACTGTCTTCTCTTTTTCTCCTGTACCTACCTCCAACATAAAAAAACTCTTAACTAAATTTAAACCCACCAAATTAGCAGCAGACAACCTCCCAAGTGAATACCTACAAATCGCAGCTGATGCTCTGGCCTACCCAGTATCCATCTTGATTAACCGATCTCTGTCAGAAAGTTATGTTCCCACATTGTGGAAAGTCTCACATATAATTCCCCTCCACAAAGGCGGACCCTCTGCAGAACTAACCAATTACCACCCACAGCTATTCTCTCTCCACTCTCCAAAATACTAGAGAGATGCATACACTCTCAGGTCTCACACTACCTCCTTACTAACAACCTCCTTTCCAGTACTCAACATGGTTTCCGACCAAACCATAGCACCACCACTGCCTTACTCTCCTTTACAAACACTATCCTTCAGCATAAAAACAATGGCTATCTCTCCTCTGCTACTTTCCTAGACCTATCTAAAGCATTTGACATGGTCCCACACAAACAACTTATCTCTGTCCTCAATAACCTATCCTTCTCACAATCAGTCACCAACTGGTTTCAGAGTTACCTGTCTGACCGCCAACAATCCGTTGTATGGCAGAATGACATATCTCCCCAACTATCTGTCTCCATAGGGGTTCTCCAAGGATCCATCCTTGGACCCCTACTTTTCTCTGTTTACACCAATAATCTAGCCTCTGCCACCAAACATGGCACACTCATCCAATACGCAGATGACTCTACCATCATCTGCTCAGCCCAGTCCCTACCCAAACTGCAAAAAGTCACACAGGAAGCCTTTTCCTCTGTTGAAACATGGTTATCCGATGCCCAATTAATACTCAACCCAAACAAAACTAAACTACTCATCTTCCAACCCACCAAACATACTCAAACAAACTCTCACTTTAACATCACAGCAAAAGACAACACCACTATATACCCAACTGAACACACCAAATTGCTAGGAGTGGAAATAGACAAGAAACTAAAATTTGACATTCACATATCCATGACCATAAAAAAGTACACAAAAAAGCTAGGAGCATTATACAGAAATAAACAATTTCTCACCAAAGCAGCAAAGATTTCAATAGCAAATTCCCACCTTATCTCCACCCTACTTTATGCCTCTCCAGTATATACCAACCTAAGGCAATGTGATCTAAACAAGCTAGAGGCCTGCTACAACAAAATCGCAAAATCCGCCACAGGGGCATCCTACTGTAGTCACCACTGTCTCTCACTTGCTGAACTGGGCTGGCTTGAACTCCCTCACCTCCTTCAGTGGTATCAACTCTCACTCACCCACAAACTAGTAAACCATCCACTAAATGTCCCATCCCTCCAGAATCTACTCCAACCCTATCGGACCACCAGACCACTAAGATCCAGCAACAAAAATCACTTGCAGATCACTAAAGCCAATAACTCTGCTGGTGAAGCACTATTCTCTTGCGCCATAGCCAAATTATGGAACTCACTCCCACCCACAATTATCTCCGTACCGTCATGCACCAACTTCAAAACTTTATTAAAAGCGCACCCAAAAACATGCTGGCTATGCCCTTGCAACTCCCACTCTAATATCATCCACCCCATCCAACTACTACCTTTCTTTCACCTCCACTAACTACCTTGATGATAGCAAGCTCAGATGCTCACAAGCCTAGTACTTATTATACAGCAGGAACTTCTCATTGTTACATTTGTTAATGCCCATTATGTACTTCACAGATAAAGATTCTAGTTGTCTACTGATGTACTATGTTCTTCATCTGTAAATATGTTGTAAGTAATTTCTGTGTTAAATTGTTAATCACTATGTAATCCAATGTAACTACTGTTTGTTTATTTTACTGTGGAGCTTTTCTCCCCGGGCCTCCGCTGAAAATGGACCCACGTCCAGTCGGACACTCCCAGTCAACAAATTTAAATAAATAAATAAATAAATAAATAATGACCAGAAGGTTCAGCATTATGGAGCTGCACTGAAGAGTTGAACACTTATCAAAATTATGCTTGATATAAGTTGGAAGAAAGCATTGGATAGTGTGGATCAGACTGTATTTGTAATTCCAGATCACTGAAAAAACTTCAAGACAATCCAAAAAAAATTACATATGACAGATAATCAGGGTGTGTCTCCTGGGATACAAGGATTGGTTAATAGCGTTAAACCTATATTGAGTATATTATTGGTTAATGAGAGGAAATGTCATTTTAATTTTTGAATGTTTAACAATGATTTATTGGCATCAACTATGGGAGTACATTTTATACCTCATATTAGGGATGCAATCAATATTATACCATGACACCCCCCATTAATATTCCAAAACGTGCATGCTGATTGGTCAGCGTGCACGTTGTAAATCGACTTATACTAATGGAAAAAGGTCCGGTCACCCGGACTTTTTTCATTAGTATAAGTCTTTTTTAAAACACTGCCTCGCTATGTTAAAGGAGTTTAACATAGCGACAAAGGTTTAAAAAAATCAACAGAGATCTCCATTGCTGTTTTTAAAGCTGTCTCGCTATGTTGAACTCCTTTAACATAGCAACACAGTGTGTAAAAAGCAATGGAGATCTTGCTTTTTCCGTTGCTTTTTTCAAAACTGTCTAGCTATGTTAAATGGGTTTAACATAGCGAGACAGCTTTAAAATAAGCAACGGAGATTCTCCGTTGCTTTTTTTAAAGCTGTCTCGCTATGTTAAACCCATTTAACATAGCAAAACAGTAAAAAGCAATGGAGATCTTGCTTTCTCCGTTGCTTTTGCCCACAGCTCTGATGTACTGCGTAGGCATGCGCAGTACATCAGAACTTCCGCGGAATACCAGACAGCTGCGGAAGGGCAGCAAGGAGGCATTATACAATGCCATTATTTAAGAAAAGTAATTATTTTTTTCTTAAATAATGTCATTGTATAATTAATCCACTTCTGGTGTGGGTAATGCTGGGTGTACCCACGGTTGGCTTTGTTTGGTCCCTCGGGCTTCGCCCTCGGGACCAAACCACGCCAACCGTGGGTAAATCCAGCATTACCCACACCCAGGCGTGGGTTATTGCTATAATAATCTGTTTGCAAGACTGCCTATTTCAAAGGTTGGACAAGGAGAAGGTCATGATCAGCTGCCTGTCAGATGCCAGGATCGGCCAGATCATGCACACACTCAAGTCTCTCAACAACAAGTACCATTATGACTCTGTCATAGTCCATGTTGGAGTGAATGACTTGATATGTACCTCACTACACTATATGAAGAGAGACATGACTGAGCTCTCAGATTGTGTGTCCCAGGCAGGTATGTCCCTAGCTCTAAGCAACATTCTACCTTCACCCAGGATGATGCCTCAATATAAACAAAAAAATGATTGACTTCAGCAATTAGCTTAGCTTCTGGTGTCAATCATGGATGATCCAGTATCTGTCAGTTTGCTAAGATATGGTCAACAGACCATGCTGCTTTGCCAGAGATGGTCTTCACCTGTCACCTCTTGGCTTTTGGTTACTAGCAAAGGTACTGCCACCCCACAGTTCCTTTCTTAGGCAATGTCATTACAACAAAATTCCCAACATAAAATATCCACTAGAGACAAACTCAAGGTTATGCTGCTTAATGCTAGGAGTCTAAATTGGAAACTGTACTCACTGGAAGCACTCCTTACCTTCGAAGAGGCTGATGTCTGTGCAGTCACAAAAACATGGTTCAAAGCCACAGAGAACACCCCAGCCATGCAAGGCTACAATACCTTCCACATGTTCAGACCTCAGAATGAGTATGAAAGAACTAAAGGACAAGGTGCATCCATCTTTATTAAAGACAAGTACATCTTAAGACTGGTCAAACTGTATGACTCCCTAGAGCTACTCCAAGGCCATCTAACTGTAGGTAAATCCCCCTTCCATATCATTGTTAACTATAGGTCCCCCATCATGAACCACGAGAAAGACTTTGCCTACCTGGTCCTACTTGAGTCACTCACTATACAGCCAAACACCTTGGTCATGGGTGATTTCAACTATCCTTCCATTGATTGAAACTCATATATAGGTTCAAAGGTTGGTACTAGGCTATCTACCCTAGGGCCTATACAAGCCTAGCCATAACAATTCCCTGGCTATTTCTTCCCACAATATTTACTTCCCTGGACAAACACGCTCACCCTAAGATTCCTAGACTTTGTTAATACAAATGCTCTGGAACAGATAGTCTGCACCCACACAAGGGGCTTGAATGTCCTAGACTTACTACTCACCAACATAGGGAGTATCTGCATTACCCCCTGTGTGTTGCCCTTCCTGTTACAGTGTGATCATAAATCAGTCTCATTTGAAGTAACAATCATACCTGACCCCCCCCCCCCACAAGAGCAAAAAGGATGAAAAATTTCTCCATAGCAAGCTATAGCCTCCTAAGCGATGGCATAAATAATTTCAAACCCCTGCTACCACTGTAAACAATTACTCTTATACAGAGGTGTACATAAATGTCCTGTATAAACTCCTATACGAATGTATAGACTCAGCTGTACCTGAATGGATAAAAACAAGGTCCTCACAAAAACAAGCCACCTCGGTGCATATCAAGTATAAATAGGGGTGACACCCTTCCTATGGGCCAATGATTAAGGAGCCTGAATCCTAACCACTGACACTGGTGAGGGACATTCACTTGGAACAAAAATAGATAAGCAGTATTTCTTGATATAGCTGTCTGCACCAACCATAATTTCTCTTAAGAGCACACAGGGAACACACTCAGTCTGGGTGCTGGGTTTTCCTCTCTCTCTCTCTCTCCAGGCCCCCAATAAGACTCCCCACTAGCACAGATGTAGAGTTGTGTCCTCAGCTGAGTGTTCCAAGTCAAGTCCTCCACCACCATCTCTGTGAAACTAGTGCTGTGTGTCCCTGTTCCAAGTAGCTACACACACACTCTTTGAGATTTGATTTTCACACACACACACACACACACACACACACACACACACACACACACACACACACACACACACACACATACACACGCACACACACACACACACACACACACACACACACACACACACACACACACACACACACACACACACACACACACATACACACGCACACACACACACACACACACACACACACACACACACACACACACACACACACACACACACACACACACACACACTTCCTTGGGAAATGCTGACACAATTTACCAGCTATGCCCCCTTTTCCCAGGCTAAAAGGTAGGTACTGCCACTAGAACACTCCAAAGCCAGCTACTCTAAGTCTCTTACTCAATTATACTGAGTAGAATTAATACTAATACAAATTGTAGTGTTAGACCAATGCAATAAGGCTTTCAGGAGTGGCCACAGTGTCACCAAATAAATATAAGTACTCTCAAAGGTCAAAATATTCTCTAAAAGGCCAGCAGCCACAATGAAAAGTTTAAATACATTTAATAATGAATAATAAGCGAACATGAAAATACTAAATATCTATTTACAATAAACACCAGAGTATCAATTCACACAGATACAGAAAAACAGTACTTAACTAATCTCATTATATTTTCTTGACTGATCTAAAGAATTATTGTTTTCTACTTACTTAATAAAGCAAGGCAAGATGAAGTGGGTGAGTGGTGTTTCTTCTTTGTCCTGTTTCAAAAACAGACTGCTCTGAGACTTCTGTCTCATTTAGTATTAAAACATAATTTCAGTTTAGGATTATAGAATTACATCATGTAATGCCCCCCCCCCCTACTGTTTGGAATCTATTTCTCAAAAGTCAAGGCAAAAATAGATGGCCTGTGGTTTACCAAGTTGGCTGATGACTACAAACTGGGTGCAATCATTGAGTCCCCGAATGATGCTGACATACTACGAAAAGGGCTTACACAGACAAATGACTGGTGCCAAAGCCATAGACTTAAACTAAAGGAAAAAAATGCATTATCATCCCTTTTGGCAAAGGGAAAGACCCTGTAAATTGCAATATTAACAGTACCCCCTTAGCTCAAACCAGGTGGTGATAGATGTGATAGATTTGGGAAAGGAAGGCCTTCTATGTTGCACGTGTCATAAGTAAGAGCATTGCATCCAGAGCTAAGGATATTATAACTCCCCTGTACTCATCCCTTATCAGAGCACTAGTAGAGTATAATGCTCCCTTCTGTATGTACCTCACCAGATACCTGCAGCAGCTGGAAAGACTTTAGAGGTTTCTCACCAAGAAAATTCAGGGCCTTCAACACATGACCTACATGGACAGATTGAAGGCCCTGTCACTGTACTCTGTATCTTATAGGCTGCTGAGACGTGACTTGTGTCTGACCTACAGAGCAGTCTCAGACCATGCCTTAATGGAAATGCTGCACATCTCCAAGTCAAATGGGACAAGATTCACTCACTTTAGGGATTTTTTTTTTAAACACCTTTATTGAACTATCACTTGTGACATAGGCAAATGTACATTTATGCAAAATAAATCAAACTGAATTAACAAATTAACATTAACAAACTGTATACTTCACATATATATTGCTATATATCATATAATCAACATCCATGGCACCCAGGATACCAAAACAAAGCCACCAATAGGTCCAAGCAGTAAAAGTTTATTGAGAACGACACCACATAAATGCACTTAAAACAGAAATATGTTTTCATCTCCTACTTCATCAGATGTGAACTGACAGGCTAGCAAATCTCTTCATTTTATATATATATCCTCTAATTATCTAAAAATAAATAATGATAGCCAATTAATTAAGTATACACTTAAGGCAAACATTTAAAAAATTCTGTAAACATTTAGTTGAAACATATCCAATGTATCCAGAGTGCCGTGGATGTTGATTTGGAGTGTATTTTTCACCTGGTTTGGCGTTTTTTTTATTTTGGTTTATATATCATATAACCTAAGCAACATTACATAAATTATTAAATTCCTGCCCCCTTTTTTTAAATAATAAACATCTTTATTAAGCCATCATTTATGACATAAGGAACCATACATTTATATAAATGAAAACAAACTACACTGACACAATCATAGTTGCAAGCATGTTACATCACAAATCATAGTGACATGCTCCCAGTTGCAAACATTATACATCACTTATAATATACACTATCATTTTCAGTCAAACGTTACATATCTCATTTAAGTCCTGCCTTCTTTTAAACCTCCTTCCTCCCCTGTACTTATTTTTCCCACAATTCCCATTTTTTCCAATTTTTTTAGTTTGCTCCTATCCTTTTCTAAAGATCTCAATTCCAGTTGTTTCATCTCTGTTACTATATTCACTACTTCTAATACAGTTGGTTTACATTTTGATTTCCATTTTCTAGTAATTGCTTTTTTTGGCAGGCTTCATAATTAGACACAACAAGGCCTTACCATGTCTAGACAATTCTGATTCTGTATCACAACTCAGAAGAATCTCCCTCATCACACCAATCCACCCACCCAGCATCTCCAACACATGGAATCCTTAAAGTCCGCCAACCCACTGCATTCCCAGAAAATATGTTCCGAAGTACCTCTTTCTTCCTTGTCACACCTCCAACATTTTCTGTCTACCTGAGGAAAAATTCTCTGGAGTCTACTTGGGATATAGAAATATCTATATAAACATTTCCAAGCAAAAATCCTAAATCTTATAGATTTTGTTGCATATTTGGAAGACATATATATATATATATATATATATATATATATATATATATATATATATATATATCTTCCCATTGTTTCTTTGTGAAATGCTTATCCAATCTCTCATCCCAATCCTTTCTAACATCCACTGATTGATTCTTATAGCTATTATGCAATATTTTATATGCTCTACTAACCTAGCCTGCGATATTAACAGGGCATCCTGAAGAGACAGATATGTCTAAAAACACGATTGTTGAGTAAAAACCTTTAGGTATATTAAAACACGCTGATGTTATGCATTGAAAAAGGGTTGTTTAACCTGAAAGCTTTGTGGTGTCTATATAAAGGTTTTTACTCAACAATCGTGTTTTTGGATTTATCTGGATCTATTTCTACATCTGATTCGTTTATGAGACAGATATGTCTCCCAGAGATTGCCACTCCTCTGGAACAAACTCCCAATCCACGTCAAACATAGCTCCTCAATGACCATATTTAAGTGTAAAACATAGCTCCTCAATGACCATATTTAAATGTAACTTAGGCATCTGAATGTGAGACTGTAAATTTACCCCAAGGGTGACATCTGGATGTGAGACTGTAAATTTACCCCAGGGGTGTCACTTATGTTTCTCTTGGATAACAGCAGTCAGTGCTGATCATAGACTCATGCTGCAGATATAGACCACACAGCTTGGTCAATAAGGGAACAAGGGTATAACTTGGCTAGACTTATAAAGGCCCTAAGGGTAATCACCTAGCAACCTCCTATGAACCAATGGAATAGCGGTTAAAAACACAGAGATGACAAAATCTGGAATTTGTTTCCAAATGCAATAAGACAGGAATCATCGCAGACCTTTAGTCTGTTTGGGAAGGTTTCTATCAGGTACATGATTTATGTGATACTGGTAGAGACTCTTAGGTAGCTTCTACAAGGCTGTTATTAGTTTGTTGCACCACTGAAAATGAATGGATCTCTATGTTCCTTCTAATAATTTTTTTAAGAACATTTAATTGTTTACGAATCTATGTAGCAAGCAAATAGATGCAATTATTATTTTATGTTCCCTTCAGGGAACCCATACATCTTTAACATGGAGTATCTTTCTCTGTTTTCTATTTGCTTAAGAATATGACATTAATAAAAAAAGTTTGTCTTCTTTCAGCCTTATATCAGTGTCAATTTGTGTTGTTTCAAAAGTATTACTGTTTCCTGTTTTGGTCCTTAAGAAAGACTGTGCCGAAAAGATGCAGTAGCTTGTAAACCTTCCATATGAGTTAGAGCTTATAGGGCAGGATTCACAAAGCCTCCATGCAAGAGTTACAAGGCTTACATGGAGGCTGCAGTTAAACGGTGTGACGTCAGCATGTCATGCATATACATGAGGACATGCTGAATCACACCTAAGGCTAACACGGTCCGTGGAAGACAGTAGGGGGCGTGTCCGTAGGCCGAGCCCTGCAAGAAGAGTAAAAGTGCCCAAAGTACACCCCCACGGCAGAGTACATGGAAATGTGAATAAACACAACACAACACATGCCCCCACAGACTATGAACATTAAATCATATAAATGAACATGTGTTATATTTTTTTTAAACTGTAAAGATGTTTGCCCGTGAGTGCGCTTGTTTGCGCAGGGGTGCCTGTAGCTCAGCCACAGTTAGCAGTAAGTGGAAAAGCATATAAGAACTAATCATGCAAAGCAAGCCAAAAAGTAATAGTGTAGCGGTAGAGACATCAGCTGAAGAGCAGTTAGTCATGGTTCGAGCCCCCACAACATCAATTTTTATTTTTAGTGAAATAAGCACGAAACAAGTCCCTGACACATATGTACACATATAAAATTATATTTTATGTAAAATGTAATGAAATAGGCCAGTTATAGTGAAGAAATGTGAGATAACAAAATAATAACAAATGCCAGATGTGCCCATAGCTGAGCTATAGTTTAACAAGTTGAGTGCAGCTGCCCGTAGGTGAGCAGTGGCATAACAGGTGCAAAATGAGTGCCCGTAGGGGAGCCGTGTTTTAACATGCTGAAACTGTGTGCCCGTAGCTGAGCTGAGCGTAATATGTGTGCTGACAGCTAAATGAGGCAAAAACCAGCGTAACCCGTTTGCGTGGAGCTGCACACTGCGCCAACAAGCTAACCGACGGGCAACGTTGAGCAAGCTGTAACAAAACTGCCTTTACACAGACACACCCCCTAGCCTGTCTAGACAGTCATAAAATATAAAAAGCAGTGGCCAGGTTCGAACCCAGGATACCATGCACCATAGTCAAGGTACTGAACCACTAAGCCATGACAGCTGTACTTAGACGTGCAGTAATAGCAAATATATAGGAAGGAATAGAAAGTGGAGCATGACAAAGCAGGCTTTGTGAAGCTGATACAATTCCAAAATGGCCAATCACAGATAAGTGCGGGAAAAACAGCATATATAAGCCCCATAGGCAGGAATACACTGCATAACCGATTGTAGAACTAACTTGCAGCCAGAATGTCAGGAGTAGGTGAGGGTAGTTGCTTTCGAGCACAGAGGTGGGGCGTTGAGGAGTCCAGATATATGGTCTGGCTCCTTGTCCACAATCATGAGGCCCAACTCATGCAGGGCCAGGTCCTGTGGGGAGCATATAGGGCTGAGGCATGGGACCAGTTGGCTCATGATCTCACCAGTGCCACAGGGATTCCAAGAACTGGTGAGCAGGTCCATCACCACCATGCGGACCTGAAGAGACGTAAGCAGGACCAATTGAACCTTTGGATCCAGGAGGCCCGGCAAATGCCCAACGCCCAACTACTGAGTAAGTTACATTTAATTATGTATGTAAGAAATTAAACTAGCTGATATTATGGAGATGTGTATTCCAATATTACTTCATTTATATTACAGCTGCAGGTGTCCGTTCTGCATGGCAATAGGCTGGTGCGGTTGCGCCACCAGGCTGGTCAGTAATCCTCTCCCAGTAACTGTAAAGAAATATAAAAGTATGACAGTTAGCAAAAGAGTGCAGTGTAGTCACTAAGTAACAAAATGTGCAAGTAACAGTGTAAGAGTGTTTGCAAGTATTGCTTGATTATAAAAGTGTGTTGCAGTCTGTAATCCAAACAGAAAAATGAAAATGTCTGAAATAAAGTCTGAAATAAAGATGCCCCACCTGTAATATAATAGTACACAACCTGCAGCAGGCTGAAAAGTACAGCTGCAGAAGATGAGCAAATCACATGTGTGAAATATATCCCTGTTGAAATACTGAAACATGACAGAAGTGAGACTGTTGGAAAGGATTGTAATAACTACAGGTAAAACATGTCAATAAAGCCTAGAAGTAAGTACCATCCTGAATTGTAAAATTAAAACAAGTGAGAGAGTGTGAGAAAGAGTTATGAATCCACCAATAAAGTAGTAATAACCCCTGAATAAAGTATACTGCAGTCAGTACAGAATGAAATGAATGTGACAGGCAGAACCAAACTGCGAAATATGTTTAAAATGTTGCTGCAGCTGAAATGTGTACCCCAAAATCTGGATATGTTGCTCTCAGTCTGCAATATGCAGATAGTATGAGTGTCTGAAATACCAAACATCCACAGTTGTCTATAGCTATATAAAGCAAATGTAGCAGGATGATGTAGCTGAACAAAGCCAGATATGAACGTGTATGAATAACAATAAAATGTATATTGATGTAGCAGTAACAGTCCTATCACCAACTTGAAGTAGTTATCACATAGGAAACTGTAGGTAGAACAGTAGAGTGTATATATCTGCAGCTATTAGAAATGTACAGCATATGTATTGGTATTTGAAGGTGTTAATTATATTTTCTTCACCCTACCCTATAACCACATATAATCCATTCCACGTGAAATTGGTATGTGCAATCACAATTAACACCCCTGGACATTTGTCCTGTTGGGTCATACATATTTGCATGTACGTTGATGCATCTGCCCTGTTCATACATCCAAACCTGATGGCCTGTTGCCATCAATCAACCCTGCATGTTGTTGGACTGTGTATTGCTGTTCAAATTATGCATGTGTTATGCTCGCTGTTCAATGGTGTGAATATCTGGGTGTTTGGTTAATGGGAATACTAATGCATGCTGTTACAACTAATTGTGAATGGTATTGTATGTTACTAACCCAAACTGTCATGACATAATGCAAAACATAGGACGACAGGGAAGGCGGGTTCCAGCGGACCCACCTCTCCCACCTCAGCTGGCGAGTGCACCTGACACTAGTGCCCAGTCTGGACCCTCCTCCGGTGGCCCTGTGCCACCTGTGGGTGGAAGCACTGCAGGGGATGGGGCCCAACCCCCCTTTGCAAGTGTGGCCAGAGGAGAACCACCACTCACCCTCCGTAGCATCCGGACTGTGGTGCGTAGGGAGATCCGGGAAACTGTTCTTGGCCCCCTACGCCAGCTTGAGGCACAGGTGGCACAACTTATGGGCATGCCTGTTGCCCGGCCTACACAACCCCCAGCACAGCCCCATCCTGGGCAGTGAAGGAACAGTGGCAACTGCCCATGCGTGAGGATATCAGTTCCACTGTTGCCATCTGTGGGCTCATGGGCTCTGGATATCCAAACATCCATCCCCGTCAATTGTGTAACCTCCCCACACATGTCATAAACCGCCCCTGTATGCGTCTTGTTTGTCTTGTCTGTTGACCTACCCAACCTACCTCCCCAGCTACACCGACTTCCTTTACCTGACATACCACTCTCACCTGAAAAAAAAAAAAAAGGGCACTCTGTACCCACAAAAAAATAACGCCCCATACATAGCTGCCCATTCCGCACACATGTCTGCTGGACATGGAAACTATCAATTACAATTGGCTGTACAACAAGTATTATTGTTGTCCTGACACCTCTCTCAGGGGTGGAAGGTTTCAAATGTCACACCAAATTACAAACATAAGCACAGCTGTTGCTGATGAAGAAATGGGCAGCTATGGGCCTTAACTACATCCCTCCTGCAAAACCCAAGCTTGTTTCCCTACTGTCTTACCCTCTTTGTGACCCCTTTTTCACCAGCTTCCTGTCTCCCCATTTTCATTTCTTTCAAAGAAAATAGCACGGGTGTACGCCAGAGTAAGCGCTGTTAAGCAGTTGTAAGCGGGTGTGCACGGAGCTGAACGCCAGTGCGCATGCGGGAGCTCCACGCAAACCAGTGCTAACCCGGTTACAACTGCTTAAAAGTGCCTTAGTCACTCTGATTAACAGGTCCTGTAGTCAGTTCAAAAGCAAAATAAAATCCCACTGTCAGTCCCGAACCCAGGAAACAGTAGTCTGCATGACTTACCACTAAGCCATGACTGTTATACAAGAACATTGTGCTACAATAAATATATCATGTAATAGTAGGAATGAATGTAAAGGGAATATAGGATGTGTAGTACACAAAGCATGCCATGTATATTTACTGTCAAATCTAGTGGATTCCTATAATAGTAGTGTGTGAACAGAAACAGCCATGCTAGTTGGTAGCTAGTAGGTAATAATGCCAGCTGTTATACATATATAAATGTATGTGTATATATATATACATATATATATATATATATATATATATATATATATATATATATATATATATATATATATATAGTTGTAGGTGTCAGTGTACATACCCACTTAGTACAGGAAACAGGAGAGATGAATGGAGAAATGTGAATCTACAACACAGCCTGAATCATGAGAGAGATACTAACCTTTACACTCACAGAACAGTGTCCACAGCATACCAGCATGGTCCCCGCCCTTACAATCTGAAAGGGCAATGCCTATCTCACATACCCTTTTATAGCACTGTCCTGGAATCACAGTGAGAACTGCAATCGGTACACAACTGGCTGCATGTAATTAGCAAATGCTGGCTTACAATTGGTTCAGAGGCCATCACATGGACTTATGCAGATACCTACAAAAGCATCCTGTACTCCCACTCCACACATGCAATATTTTCATTGCACCATCTGGAGGCAGAGAGAGAGAGAGTGAGAAAGAAAAAAAGAAAGAAAAAAAGAAAATAAGAACACAAACAAAAACACACGTAAGACAAACTAAGTTGAAGCTGTCATCAGTGTCAGTATCAAGCTGGGCTAGCAGCAGCAGGAAGCTATAGTAATGGTAACGCAACCAGCTGTCACAAACACAGGTAATGTAAAGTAACAAGTTAATAGTCTACATACTGTGAACCCTCCATATGTGTTATTGGTCTGTATCTATATGTATGTCTATGTGATAAGTTGTGTGCACATAGTTTCACCCAAAGGGGATGACTATACATTACATGTCATTCAGTGTTAGGCCATGATTCTGGCACCAGTTGTCCGTTTCAGTGAGGTCTGTCTGTAGGATGTGTGTGTCAGCTGGTGTAACGACTATGGCGGTTAGTTCGCAGTCATCTGGGAACTTTGTCATCCACAACCCGCACATGTTTGTTTTCACATCTGAGAAGTAAATGCCAAACAAGAGGGGTCCTAGGACAGAGCCCTGTGGGATACCACATGTGACTGGCTTTGAGACTGACATGGCTCCCGTAATATTGATTTTATGGATTCTGTAGTTCAACCAGTGTGCAACCCATCATGTGACATATGTAGTAACATGTAAGCTGATGAGCTTGTCTATGATGCCTGAGTGGAGTACTGTGTTAAAGGCCTTAAGCAAGTCCAGGTAGGCTGTATGGACTGTTTTGCCCTCATCAATGGCTGTAGTGACTGTTTTGAAAAGGTCAACCAGGTTCAAAAGGCAGGATCAGCCCATCACAAAGGCAAACTGGGTGGGATCAAGTGTCTGCAGGTACTCAATATCGCTGTATATGAGTCCCATAATGAATAATTCCATAGCTTTGCAGACCAGGCTGGTTAAGCTTATGGGGCGGTAGTTCCCAGGGTCAGTAGAGGTGCCTCCTTAGTGGAGTGGGAACACTGTTGCTGTATGCCAGTGTTCAGGTACATATCCTGTAGTAAGGCCAAGGTTAAATATCAGTTTTATATGTGGTTGTATCACCTCTTGGAGTTCACGTAGCACACATCCAGGGATACCATCAGGTCACATTGATGCTGTGTGTTCTGCTTTGCTGAGGGCAGCCCTCACCTGGACATCTGAGATGATAGGGAGGCTACATTCAGCTGTGATAAGTATTTCTAAGTGTGGGGGAGAGGGAGGGGGATATTTGCACTGCACCTGTCTGCCAGAATTTTGCCAATATCTGTTTGTTGAGTGAATGTTAAGTAGGTGTGTAGTAACTCAGAGCATATCTGAGGCTTTTGGTCCATATGTCTAACAAAATTGAAGAAGGCCTTGTGGTTATCTATAGTGTCCGTGGCCATTTCCCTCACAGAGTTGGCCGTGGATGTTGTTATGAGAGACCTTAGCTTATTACCAGTGCCGACCACAGATGCCTTCCCTTTATGTGAATCTGCTCTGTCCTGCAGTAGCCCCCTTCTATCGTTGTACAATTTGCCTTTGGCTGGGGTCCACCAGACAGGATGCTTAACCTTTGTGTATAGGGTCTGGGTTAGAAATGTGTGTGCATGTTCCATGCATTCTTTGGGATGTCCATGGGAAGCATTCGCAAAGGGGTCAGCATTGTGGGTTGTAGCTTCCACTGTCCCAGTGGGCTGCATGGATACCATGTCAGTCCTAACAAGTGAAAATCTGTCTATTCACATATATATCAAAGTAGTCTACTGTGCTGGTGGTGGTGGTGGGATATGTATATCCAGGCCGATTAATTTGTGTCCAGATCACACTAGTGGATGGCGTTCCACATACAGTACTTTGGTATGAACTCCCAGAGTGAGGTTGTGCACTGGATCTGTCTCAGTGTGCTGACCGATGGAGCTTGGTACTATGTTGTATGGAATGTGGCAGGTATTGTTGCACAGGTGTTGGCTGAGCACTGATATCTGGCCATGTACATGTGTATCCACCAAGAGACACACACGTGCTACATATGGGAGTAATAGTATATCACTACAGTTGAGTATCATGTATAGTATGTGTGCCATATATTGCTGACATAGTTTGCTGATATCCTGTTTGTGTTCTCTTTCAGGGACATGGCACATCAGCGAAATCCTGCCTACTCTGTTGCAGAAGATGAAGAGATACACCAGAGCCTGGTGCGGGATTATGACATACTGTTTTCCCGCACCAGCCAGAATAAGCAGGAGAGGGCTGCACTGTGGTAAGACCTTGTCCGTAGGGTAAATGACATTGGCACGCATAATAGGACATATGAGCAGGTACGACATCACTGCAGTGATTTAATCAGAAATGTCCGTCAGCATGCGTTGGATATCCACAGGCAACAGGTTGCCACAGGAGGTGAGGTGGCCACACATTACCCCCTCACCAGACTGGAGGGTCTACTCCTAAGTGTTGCGGCTCCAGCCCAGGAACATCAACAGCAACACACCTGCATTATGATGGAGGCTGGATCCACACATCAACACGACATGGAGCATGCAGGTAATATGCCATATGTACACTTGACTGTTCTGTACACTGTTAGTTTATGCATGTGTAAGGTGTGTCCTTGGTATGTAGCTGTCAACATAGTATGTAATTGTGCAGGTGTGATATTGCCAATATCAGCAGCCGACATGTGAAAGGCAACTGGTGTACTACTGAACTGTATCATACGCAGTATCAATGGCACAGTTGTGCCCACTGACATTAATCCCCTCATTTCTGCAGGTCCCTCCGGTGTTACAGCAAGGCAGCCCATCCATGCTGGTGAGTGTGTTTTAATAATACCTATAATAGTCCTGATAATGCTAGTAATAATAGTGTAACTCAGGAGTGCTCTGTGTGTATACTGCGGGGTGTGCATGTGTGCATGTGTGCGTGTGTCCACGTGTGCATGTGTGCGTGTGCATGTGTGCATGTGTGCCTGTGTCCATGTGTGCATGTGTGCATGCGTGCATGTGTGCCTGTGTCCACATGTGCATGTGTGCATGTGTGCCTGTGTCCACATGTGCATGTGTGCCTGTGTCCACGTGTGCATGTGTATGTGTGCATGTGTGCATGTGTCCATGTGTGCACGTGTCCACATGTGCATGTGTGCATGTGTGCATGTGTGCCTGTGTCCACGTGTGCATGTGTGCATGTGTGCCTGTGTCCACGTGTGCATGTGTGCATGCGTGCATGTGTGCATGTGTCCACGTGTGCATGTGTGCATTAGTGCATCACTGGTAACATTGTGTAGACATTGGAAACTGCGTTTCCTGTCTTCCTCCCACAGGTTCTGGTGCTGCTCTGGTGTCCTGCAGCAGGGAACCTGAATCTGGTGCCACAGGTACTGATAATGATGATATCTGTGTAATGGCACAGGAAGGTGTGTCAGGGTCCATCATTGGTCAGTCAATTGACAGTACACAGCTGTCAACCCCATCATTGCGCACAGTCATCCTGCCAGTACATCCTATGTCACCATTGTCCCTAGGTGATGGACAGGATACAGTGGGCATTGACCAGGGTAATGTGGTATCTGTGGCACATGCTTCCCAACACAGCAGCCGTGGGCAGGGTCCTGAGATGGTCCCACACAGACAGTTGCCCATGGGTTCTCGTGGGAGCATCCGTGGGCGTACTGCCTCTGGCAGACGTGCCCAAAGAGGTCTGTCAACCTCAGCTATGTTTCGGGCTGTCATGCAGGCACAGTCACGTATGGAAAGGTACACCAGACAGGGTCTGAGGGAGCTGAGAGTATGTCACACATCCATGACTGACGGTATGCGTGACATCGCGGATGCTATCTGTAATTTCACCGATGTCATAGACGGGACATATTACAGCAGTTCCACAACCACATGTCCATGAGCCAGGGCAATGGTGAATGGTTGCGGCATTGACGTGGCTGTATGCCAGCAACAGCAGCAGCTGGCAGTCGGCACGGATGACAACAGGCCCGCGGATGCCCCCATAGTGCCAGCAGCAGCCCCAGCAATGCTGGGTCTGTGCTGTCATCAGACCGCCCCAGGAGACCACGTGCACATGGCTCTGGACAGGCCCAACAGGGACCTGTGTCCAGTCAACAAACTCCCGCTTCTGATGACAGTACCCAGTCTGGCTTAGTACCGGATACGGTCCGTAGTACCCCTGCCAGGCACAGGTACTGTGTCCATGCCCACAGACACTGATCTGTATGACCTGCCAGGTGCAGTCTGTGGCTGTCCACAAACTCCAGTATATGGCAGCCATGAGGTGGAACTGTGTGCATGCATACACACATGCGAAATGTTAACACCTAGGGCTACCACATACATGCACACACTGCACCAACAGTACCCCACCCAGTACTGCTGTCCCTCACCAACACACATACACATACATGTCAATTGGTGGTATCAGTGGCAGACTCAGGCATACCTAATTCACACCCTGTGCATATGATGAAACTGTGCCACCTCCTGCAATCTTCAACATCAGTGCAGGAACAGGTAAACATGTTGCTGATGCACAGGGTGACTACATAGTGTATTACTAGTATCATGTTGGTAACAGTACAGTGTGCTGATATGATTGTGTGTATATCCCAGCATGCCTGATGCAGTAAATGTATGACTGTCCTGAATTGTTATCTACACCCATAGTAAGTACCATAGTGTAACAGCTGCACATTATTGCATACCGGTGGTAAGGATGTCAACAGATAGCCACATACATAGGTAGCACAGGGGAGAAGCTAATGCAAGTAGTGATACGTAATGATGGACATGTACACTAATGGTGGCATGTTGCCCGCAACGACTATGCAGTGTGGATGTTTGCGCATGTTGATATGTGTGCAGTACCAATTTAATTCAAATTACAATTAAATATGATATAATATCAGTTCTACCATGGACATCTGAGCTGTGCATTCCTGGGTACATGTTGATAGTGCATGCATATTTGCACTGTTACCTACTGGAAGTGTTACCCCTTCTTTGTTGTACAATGGACTACTTCCAGCTCTGCTTACTGTAGCTTTGTTTGCATGCATATTTGCTTGAGGTTCCCTGGAATACTGATGCTACCTGCAATACAGATTTACAGAGCTTCTGTGGATTCCTAGAGACATCTGCATAGCGCACTATATGTATGTCAATTTTCCACCTGACAGAACGTCACTGTCTGTCCTGTTCGCATGTACATTGCCTGTGACACATTGCATATGACTTACCTGGCATTTACCCACGTGTGCAGTCATATATGCTAGTGCTATGAAATCAGTAGCAGTACACCCACACATACTCACCTTCAGTATGTTGTTCCCCATTGGCCCTATGTGTTGGAAATCACCATGGCAATCACACTACTATGGTAGCATGTGCAAAGGTAACCTGTGAATCACCTCTATGGTCCAGTTGTGGTTTATGTGAGTCATGTGGCAATGTCACAGCTGCCACATGTATGCAGTCAACCCTCTCCCCTGGCCAGGACCGTACAACACATGTGTGAGATGCCACCACATAGCCAATCTGGGGACTGAGCACTCTGAACCCAGTACTGCCATACCCTGTCAGGTGGCATGACATACTACAGTGACTACAATACCAGTCTGACATAGACCCGCACTGACAGCAATCGGAACACACTGGGGCATACTTGGAGACTCAGAATAGCATCCTGCCTGAGCATCACAGCTGGCACACAGGCATACGTTAAGTCAGAACAGAGCACATGCCACACATGGCACACACATCCCATGTGCCACACACTCAAAGCTGTAGGGCTACACAACACACCTGCTACAGATGTGTCAGGTACCTCTCTTGGCTGCTGCAGTGGGGTCCCGCTCAACAGGCTGTACATGGTGAAGGTCACAGTGATATGCCCGTGGGGCACTATGGTCCACCACAAAACACATGCATACAGGTCAGTCAGAGGCATGGACACATATGACTCAGTCACTGTCCATGCCACTATGGATGACCTGAGACGTACCTCCCTGGACTACATGATAGGGAACATAGAAGGGCTCTCTCAGCATGTGGCACAGGCCAGTATGAGCCTGACCTTGGTTGCCATCATACCCCCACCAGGTATGCTACCACAATATGTAGGAAGGGTGTTCTATGTCCACATTCTGCTCAATCTCCAATGTCATTCATAGGGTATCCAATGGCTGTCAACGTGTGCTTACATGCTAGGGAAGCCACAATGATTTGCGAGGGGCAGCTTGCACGTGACACCCATGGGCCATTGTATATTGGCGAAACCCCTTGATACACACATAGTGCCTTTTGCTGCAGGACACGGATTACATAGTCACCTCCGCGGGTATCACACGGGATAGGATACTAACAGTAATGCTACACAACACCAGCAGTGTACACCGCAAGATGCATGCACTGGACACTGTCCTCAGCACGGTAAACTGCAATATCTGTGCAGTAACAGATTCCTGATTCACGGATCACAGGTGCAACCCATCATTGCCAGGTTATACCTCATACCATGCCTGTCGTCCCCTACACATGTAACACACATGAACATGGGGGTGGTATCTCAAGGCACCACAAATACACACACCTCCAGGTTGTTGGCACAGCACAAACCATCAGGACCTATCCATGAGCAGCTAACAGTGTGTTGGACTGCCTTCTGGTTCATAGCCTGGCACACACAACCCTCCCATACACAGGAAACCCACCTGTCCTCCCTAACAACACTGGCAATATGACAGTCTCTAGATATGTCTTTATATGGCTGGACTGCATCCAGCCGAACATTGTTTGTGAGCATTACTGTAGCTACAACACACTAGCTGAAAGGTTCCCAGCATGTAGTCACTGAATTGCAGTGGAACAACATGTTACCACTCCCACAACAGGTGGGAACATGCAGCACCTGTTCATCGACTACGTGTAGACTATATGGCCCAGACCAGATGTGTATCCCCTGTTAGGATTATACCATATACAACTCACACTGTATATACACATACCGCATGCGGCCCCTGCACAGTAAGACGCAATCATAATGTTATGCATTGCAAATACCATTTATCCACTTGAGGCACGTGTCAGACATGGTAACTACTGAAGGTCACAGGTATATATGTGTATGTGTCACACACATACATCATGTGTGCATTGCCATTGCTGGTTTAAGCAATGTCATGCATTGCTATGAACAACAACCCACACATGGTCATATTGTGTGACACAACCACACGTGGCAGTTGTGGGTTTCCAAAACATACCTATCTGTGCTCTGACAGTGGTAATAGACCCAGTAGCGGAGCGCACTATTGGCATTACTGGGCAATTAGCCCTGTTTGGCTGTACTGATAGTGTGATGACATCACCTGTGTTTACTGGGGGAATATGCAGCATCTGGTGTATTGTAATAGTTGTCAAAAGGAACTGTTCTCTCACACATGCAATTACACACACCCTACTACCCCCCCACACACACACACACACACACTTGCAGGATTCATACCCCTACCTAACTATGTCATGACACGTGAGAGAAATGCATTAGCGAAGCGCACTATTCGGATTACTAGGAGGTTCCTCTTCTCCGGCTGTACTTATAGGGTGCTGACATCATCAGTGTTTGGAAAGGGTAATGTGCATCATGTAGTGTGTTCTCCTGATTGCCAAAAAACACATGTCTTTCATACAGAATTGCACACACGCAAACACCCCTCATCCAAACACACACACTTGCCATTTGCAGGATTCAAACCCCTACCTAACTATGTTATGCATTTGTGAGAGATGCATTAGCAAAGTGCATTATTCAGATTACTGGGAGGTTTTTCTTCTCCAGCTGTATTTATAGGGTGCTGACATCATCAGTGTTTGGAAAGGGTAATGTTCATCATGTAGTGTGTTCTCCTAATTGCCAAAATGCACATATTTTTCATACAGACTTGCCAGCACACACACTCCTCTTATCCAAACACTTGCCATTTACAGGATTCAAACTCCTACCTATGTTATGACACTCGAGACAGATGCATTTGCAGAGCACACTATTCGCATTACTGGGAGGTTTCCCTTCTCCTGCTGTACTTATAGGGTGCTGACATCATCAGTGTTTAGAAAGGGGAATGTGCATCCTGTAGAGTGTTTTCCCAGTTGCCAAAAGGGACATTTCCCTCACACAGACTTGCACACACAACAACTCCGCTCACCCACACACACTGAGCATTTGCATGGTTCAAACTCCTACCTAACTATATTATGACACTTGAGGGAGACGCATTAGCAGAGCGCGCTATCCGAATTACTGGGCATCTGTTCTGCACCTGCAGTATTTATAGGGTGCTGACATCTTTATTTCTACAGAGGTATGTACATCTAGTACTACCTGTCAGGTGGGGGATAGCATATATATGCATTTGCAGCCACCTACTTCAGGGTCAGATATGCACATCGCACTGGCAGGTTACGTTTGATACCATGCTTTGTGACCACAGGACCTGTAACACACAACACAACCAGTCCAGAACACCCCTCCCACATCCAGGACACACACGTTGCTTCCCTAGGAACAGTGCCGGGATATGCAGGTGTTCGCATACACCATTCCAGTTGTTAACATCAGGTACAGGCATATTGTGTGTGGGAACTACTCAGTCCTCTACAACATTACCCTACAGCCACTACAATTTGTGGGTCCATGTGCTATGGCAGAACCACTCACCACAGCCACATGGGGGAATACATATTGCACCTGTCCATCTGCAACATGGGTACTCAGTGTTCCACACCAGAGGTAGACCACCATTGTTGATATCTGACCATACCCACCTTTCCCTGGACATCCATATCCCATCCCCACCCCAGGCAAGGTTGTCACTGCAAACAAACTGTATTTAGCACAAGCAGACTCTACACTTGTGAAGACTGGGGTGGAAGACTTCAAAGGACCCATGCTGGGGGACTATACTGGCCACTCTGCATAATCCTTCACAATTGCATTCTATGAGCATGTGTAAGGTTTGCATTGATCATGCTATCCCACATATACCCATGACTGCTCCACAACAGGACACCTGTCAGGTGTACACCAGCCATATATGAGCTGTCCAACAGACAGAGTGAGCTAATACATTGCAGAGCTGTAGCCCACAGAGGGAGGACATCTCTGAACAGTACCGGCATGACACTTCAATCCCACATAATCATCACAACACAGTGTTGACAGTGAAATTGTCCAGATAATGCAGATAGGGCTCCCCTCAGTCTGTTATTGACGCCCACTTACTGTTAGAGGTCCTCAGCAACCCTCTTCCAGCACACACCAACAACATGGATGTGGCTTAGCACATTCAAACCCTGGGATCTCCACTGTGTCCCTGCTTGACAGAGGCACAGCACACTAGCCTCACACTATGCCTTATGTGACCTACTTTACAGTGGCACAGTAGCCTACTGTGCTGGGGATGCAGATGGCAAGCACACTCTGGCTAAGCTGTCATTCCCTAGGGCAAAAAGCCTAGTATTGACCTCTACACCCATATGTTTAATTGTCAGATGCACAATATTTGTTGCTGATAGACTGTTTGCAGGTCTTATTGCCATAGCATTCCCTGTTTCTAAGAACAACTTGTGTATCTGTGGAAGATGTTTGAATATGAGGGGGATCCACTATATCACTTATGTCTCTGTAGTCATTTACTGTGTGCACTGGGCAGATTGGTTGGGTCCTGGAATGACACGTACAAATACCAGATATGCATGGCCAACTGCTAAATGGAGATATGGCCTAAGTGTGTGAGCATGCCCAGTTTAGCCTTTCCATGGCATGTTGTCTGACATATGCCTCATTTATCAAAGTGAGTGAGCATGCCCAGTTTAGCCTTTCCATGGCATGTTGTCTGACATATGCCTCATTTATCAAAGTGTGCGAGCATGCCCAGTGTGAGCTTTCCATATGTTGAACTCTGCAGTCCACCACATATTTGGGTGAGTGTGAACTTCAACAATATCTCACGTTTATGGCTGTGTGTTGGGTGTCATATTGTGTACATACTGACCAACTGCTTCGTGTCTGAACACAACAGGGATTATACTGTGCCTGCAGGGTTTGCATGGGATACTTTGCATACAGTTGTCAACATCCTTTCATACTGACCTAACACTGTAGTACCATATAGTGTACTGGTTCAGTGCTTTCACTGTGGTGGACAGTATCCTGGGCTTTAGTCCTATCACTGCTTTAAATCTTCATAGTGAGCACAACAGACTGTGTAGGGGCCAGTTGTGCACATATGATCATGTTGCATTATGTTCAGATATGGACTACCTAAACCAGGCTTGTCCAACATTGGTAGTGTATTCCACAACATAGGTGGACATTGGCAAACACTAGCGATATGCCCTAGGCCATTTCTAATGCTAGTCAGAGAGTGTGTTTGTCCTTCGACACACATTGTAACTGGAGTTTGCCATGACATATGTCATGGTTAGTATACTGTGCCTCCGTCTACCTGTGACATAACAGTGATACCCAGGGTAAACCTACCATCTCCCATCCACTCATCAAGATTCCTCTTGAGAAGTGTCGATGGGTGACTCTCTGGCTAACCTGTACTGGGAGTTTACTCAAGAGTGGGGGTGGCTTCTGTGTTATGGATCATTCAGTACAGCTTGTCCTATGTATGTCAGTGCTGGTGTTCAGGTCTCTCATGTGTATAGCTCACTGCCATTCAGATTGTACAAGGTGCAGCATGTTCATTGATTCCAGCTTGGACATGGCTTTATACATCAGGCACAGCTTGCCTCTGGGTGGGCAGTATGGCAGTGTGTGGAGCTGCAGTTTGTTTAATCAGGCAACACATGGCATCTGTTCAAGCTCTTTGCTACTCCTGGTGAGGTACTGTTGTGGACTTCACAGTTGATGGAGGTGTCTGCTGAGGTACATCCCACAGGGGCTATTGTAGTCAATTGTAACGCTGATGAAGGATGACTGCAGAGCCACAGTGACCTCCCCTTATCTAGATCTGACAACCTTCATGATTAGGTGGGTATATGGTATGTTTCTGTGAACACTATAGCCACATGTTTGTCCAATGCAGGATATCTTTCACCTTGTGTCCCCAGGTCTCTCATTACATGTTAGGAATGTAATGGGTTAACACCTGTGTGGTAATTGGTGGGCACTTACTGTATATCCACGGTGGTTGACTATACACATTTCTGCAATTAGGTTGCTGACATGGCTATGGCACCAGTTGTCTGTTTCTATGTGGCCCTTTTGTAGGATGCTTGTGTCAGCTGGGGGTCAGATATGGTGGGCAGTTTGTACTCCTCTGCATACATGTTCAGTCACAGTCCTTCCATGTTGGCCTGTACCTATAGGACATATATACGGAACGAGGGAGGTCCCAGGACCAAGTCTTGTGGGATGCCACTTATATCTGGTTTGTAGTCTGACATGGATGCAGCATGTCTGACCATGTCAGTTCTGTCCTTGGTCTGGTTTGCAACCCCTCTACTGACATAGGGGTTTATATTTAAGCTGGTGAACATATCTATACTGAACACATAGGGTATTGTATGGAAGCATTTGCAAGGTCCAGCTACGGTGTGTGGACCACATTGTCCTCATCAATGACCTTAATGACTGTTTCAAATGGGTCAAACATGTTTAGGGGCAGGATCTGCACTTATGACAGCCACACTGGGTAGGGTCTGGTGTCAGTAGGTCCCCAATAGCTTTATGTCTGCGATACATGCTGATCCTTTCCATACCTGTGCAGACCAAGCTTGTCAGGATCCTGGGGTGGTAGTTTGCAGTATCCATTCAGGCAACACCTTTGTTGAGAAGGACCACTGTTGTTGCACACTGCTCTTTGGGTACATATCCTGTGGTAAGGCTGACATTGAGCAGTAGTGTGATTTGGCATTCCATTCTTCCTGGAGTCCATGTTGGACTCAGCCCAGGACACCATCTCATACCTTTGCTGCTGTGTGTTTTGCTTTGTAGATGCTGGCTGTTACCTCAGCATCTGCAATGTCAGGGGGCCAGCAGTCTGCTGGGATAGATATTTTGCATTCGTGGGGGGGGGGTTTGCACTGCACCTGTCAGGTTGTATGTTGGCAATATGTGTGTGTGTTTGGTATGTTGTTTGTAATATTTGTGTGATTCGGAGCATATCTGTGAATTCCCAACATGGTTCCTACCATCAGTTGAGTAAGCCTTGTGATTATCCTTAGTGTCCTGTACAATTTGTATCTTCATAGGTTCATAGGTTCATACTAGGCTATCCAACCTAGGGCATTTGTAAGCCTAGCCAGAGTGTGTGTGTCTTTCGCCGCCCCTTGCTATGTGAATAGTATGGCCATTTATGATTTACTTTACTGAGCCTCTGTCTGGACGTGACACAGTGAAGACCCCCAGTGTACATCTACGATCATCCATCCACTTGGCAATATTCCTGTTGAGGGGTGTCAGTGAGGAGCTCTGCCTAACATGGAGTGGGATCCTGTTCCAGGGTGTGGGGAGCCTCTGGGTTATGTATCTTGTCCCTCCAGCACATCCTATTTCATTATGTGTTGAGGTTGACATCTGTCACTCCCACAGCTCCAATGGCTTTGATTTTCCTGGGGTGGAGCATGTCCATTACTCCTGTGTTGGACATGGCCTTGTACAACAGACATACAATGCCTCTGTGTAGGCAGTATGTGACTGCATTCAGCTGGGGTGTCTACAGCCAGGCAGCATATGACATATATTTGAGACCCTTTATCCTCTTGGTGAGGTACCTTTGAGGTCTTTCTAACTGCTGCAGGTGTCAGGTAAGGTACATCCCATATGAATCATTGTACTAGATTATGGGTCTGATAAGAGAACAGTACAGGGGCACAATGACCTCTGTTGATGTAGATGTGAATCCTTTCATGATACAGTGTCCAATATAAACAGTCTTCCTAGCCACATTGGCAATGTGAGTGTCACATAACAGGTTACTGTCAACTTGTGTCCCTAGGTCCCTGATTACTCCTTGCATACATAATGGTTTACCACCTATGTGGTAATTTGTGAGTACCTTGTTTGGTATTTGGTGGGACATTCATACTGTCCAGTGTCTTCAGGACGTCTGGGTGGGGTTCCTGTGTGTGAGAGTGTGGTCTGTAGCATGCTACAGACTGTACAGCAATTTTGACTACAGTTAGGTGCACACGGGTGGTCTCCACTGCTTCGTGCATTGTCAGTTACCTGGACGTATGGGTGTCTGTGCTGCATATGGATACTCCCCCTCCTTTGATGTTTTGGTCCAGATTTTGGGGCCATAACGCATGATATGAGGTATAACCTGGTAGTGCTGGTGTGCTGTCAGTAGACTTGCAGCAGGTTTCTGTCACTGCACAGACATCGATGTTCTCCATACTGGGAAGGGCCTCAGGAGCATGCATATTGCAGTTTACACATCTGGCATTGGTCAGCATTACCCTTATGTTTCTTACCACTTACGTTTTCTAGGGTGGTGGGTTAGTCTTTTCAGCCTTGCCTATGTATGGCTCTATGGAGGTGGCAAAAGCCTTATACAACATCCAGATGCCCAGGGGTAACAGGTGCAAGCCATCCCTGGAACAGCAGCATGGCTTGTCATGCATGACATCTGAAGCAGACAGACATTAGATCCTCTTGGACTGACAGCTGTAATTGTGCCACCTGTTAAAGCTGATCATTCTGTGTTTGTACTGTGGCATCATTCTTGGTGAGGGTAGGATGCTGTAAACGGCCAGTGTCATACCGGCCTGGAGTACATACTGAGAGAGCTCATCCATGTCTCTTTTCATGTAGTCCAGGGAGGTACATCTCAGGTCATTCACACCAACATGGACAATGACTGCTTCATATTTCTACTTGCTTTGGGGTGACCTGCATAGTTGTGTTATGTGGCATATTGTAGCAGCCTACAGGCAGCTTACTGTACCCTTTCCCTTGTTCAGTCTGGTGAGTGGGACAGCAGTGTGTCTGCCTATAGAGACACCTATTACAACTGTATCAGGCATGTTGTTTCTCCTTCTGGCCTGTGACTGTTTGGCACACCAGCTTTGTGTACTATGTGTTGCATGTGCTATGTTTGGAGGTTGTGGTTGCTTGGGGGTCTGCTTTGGAGGCCTCTGTTGGTGTGGTGTGTTTGTAATTAAGGCCTACGGGAATGTTTTTCTGTGTTTATGTGTTTGGTTTACAGTTGTGATATGTCTATGTGGGACTGAGTTTGTGGTGTGTGTGGTTACTTTCTCCTCCTGACTAGTCTTGACAGTACTGAGTTGTGGGAGCTCAACCTCCAGTTTGGATAAATGGTTGCATCTCTCACATATATTTGTATTTATTGGGGGGAGTTGAGGGTTGTCTGCGTACTTGGGGCAGGTGTAACATTGCCTCAGGTTTCACAGATTCTACTTGTTGTAGCTGGCCTTAGTGGATTGTATGTGTGGACATATTTTATTCCCATACTACTGATCAGTGATTACTTCCCTTTTTATGTTTGCTCTATCATGTAGTAGCTTCCTCATTCTCTTGCATGGTTTGGTAATGGCTGGAGTCCAGCATGCCAGATGCCTGCGTGTATAGCATTGTGTCTTGTTGTTATTTGTGATTGCATAATCCAAGCATTCCTGGCTGTGTTCATGGAATGCCTGTATAACAGGTTCTGCGGTGTGTCCCATATTTTGCACCTGCACAGGGCCTGGATTCCACATCAGTTTGGAGGGGTGCAACTTATGCTTTACACATGTTTTTCACTGTGGTTTTCTGGCCAGGGACTGTGGTCAGGATGTGTATATCCGGTGTGATTACTCTATGGTCTGGTCTTACCAGAGAGGGATACACTTCTCATCTTGCCATCCAGTACCCATGTTGCTGATTATCACATCCAGTATGCTTACCCCTCTTGTGGGAGTGGTACGTTGTTCCTGGGCATTTTGGTTTATGGATTCTAGGAACTTTTCTCCTACAGTGTTGGTGCTAGTATAATGCTCCCAGTGTATGTCTGGGTATTTTCAGTCAACCAATATAATGTGGTTTGGGGGGCTTGATATATTCATGTATTCCAACATAGGCCAGGTGCAGTTCCTGGTGTTAGGATGGTAGTCTGTAGCAGGCTATATACTGGGAGGCAGTTTTAGCCACTGGTACTTGACCATGGCTAGTCCATGCTGCTTCTTGTTGTGGTACCAACATGGGGGTGTGGTTATCCTTGACAAGTATTGCTAGTCACCCTCCTTTTGTAGCTTGTTCCATGTTTTGAAGCTGTACAGCACAGTATGAGGTGTAACCTGGTAGTGTTAGGGTGCTGATGTGAGCCTTGACCCAGTTTTCTGTTACAGGACAGATATCAACATTCTCCATACTGTGTGCATTTACACTGCACGCATCTTGCTGTTTAGACTTCTGGCATTGGGTAGCATTATATCTAGGTTCTTATCCCTTGTGGTACCTATGAAGGTGGGTTTGTGTTTTGAGACTTACCTATTCAGGGCATGCTGTCGGTACTGACAGCCTTTGCCAGTATCCATGAGGCCTGGACTGATAGGTGCATGCCATCCCTAGCAGGTGGTGCATCATGTCATGCTCAGCATGTTATCCCAGGCTGGAACACATTGGCTCCCCTTTGACTAACTGCATTACTTCGGCCAATTATTGCAATTCATCATCCCATCGTCATATTGTGGCTTCATGCTTGGTGAGGGTGGATGTTAGTCAGGGTCCTGAAGTGTGCATATAGTACATGGTGTTACATTACTTAACACATGGCATTCATGCCTCAGGTGGTGCTGCAGGGCTGCCTCTGTTGGATGCACATATTACACTCCCTGTACATGTTTGAGAGCAGGTCATGTCATTTTAGGCATCCATGTTATTATTTGAGTGAGTCAGAGAGGGGTATCATTCCTAGGGTTCTTACTGAGCCAGTGTATGTGCTATGCGTTGCCTCTTTGCCAAGGCCAGGGCATAGTGGGCACGCCTCCTTCTGCCTACTGGGGCAGGCTCAGGTTGTTCCTCCTCCAAGTCACGCTCTGCCTGTGTTGGCCTTGGCAATGGTGGGGGGCTGTTTGGCCCGGCCCTATGCTGGTCCTGCTGCAGCTGTTTTCGCAAAATCATATTATGTAGCATAGCACATACCATGACAAATTGGGTACATGTAGTTGGTGAGTACTGCAAGGCTTCCACCAGATGTGTCCAGACACCGGAACCATGACTTGAGCAGCCCTAACACATGCTCTATTACATTACGTGTTTGTGCGTGTGCCTCATTATGGCGTTCCTGTTCAGGTGTGTGTGCGTTTCTGATGGGTGTCATCGGCCACGGCTCCAGTGCATAACCTGCATCCCCCACTAGGTGTCCGTGTGGGATGTCCCCATTGGCAAATGTCTGGTACAGCTGCGTCAAATGCCAGATGTGGGAATCATGGTAGCTCCCAGGGCAGCCAGCACACCCATTCATTATTATGCCCTGGGCATCACACATGACCTGGCAGTTGATGGGGGTGAAGCCCTTGCGGTTAATGTAGGCCCTACCCCGCTCACCGGCTGGTGCTTTGATGCATATGTACGTGCAGTCTATTGCACCCACTACTTCAGGGTATTCCGCTATTTGCTGGAAGAGACGCATATTGCTGGCCAATACCTCACGGGCATTGGGGAAATATACATGATCACCGACATGTGCTGACATGGCATCCAGGAACTGGTGCAGTACCCTGGAGGCTGATGCCTGTGATATCCCCATCATATCACCAGTTGGTCTCTGGAAGGTACCTGTTGCTAGTATTCTTAGGCCAACACATACCTTGGTTTCCACTGGGATGGGTTCCCTTCTGTTGGTTCTGTGTGTGAGATGTGGCCTGCACAGCTCGACAATTTGCTGCAGGAGGTCTCTGTCCACTCTATAGCGCTCTACTATCTCCAGCTCATGTAACCCGTGGTAGGTGACCCTGGGCCTGTACACTCTTCTCTGTCTCCTCACTGTGGGTTGTCTGGCACCATCTGCATTGTCACCTCCCTCAGCAAGTCCCCTATGTCTCATTATGACAGCTATGGCAGCCCCTAGCATTTCTGCTCTGAGTTCAGCTTTTTCAGTTTTCACTTCTAGTAGCTTACTCCTGTCTTGCAGTGTCTCTTGAGAGATACATCCTGCACTGCTGTTTGCAGAGTTTTAAGTGCTTGGCTGAGCTACTATTCTGCCTGTGTAATTGCCTGCTTCTAATTGTTTTCACCTGCTAGCTCCAGCAGTATTCCCTGCTAGCTTCCTACTAATTATGTTGCTTCCTTTTTCCTTTATGTTTCCTCAGGGGGGAGCAACGTGCATACCAGCATAAACACGCTCACAGTGGCTTACACGCGCGCACACATGCTTACATGGTTTGGAATCTGCTTATTTGGGTTAAAACGCACGCACACCAGCGCAGTGTTACAACTCTGCCAACAGGCTCCCACATGCTCAGTCTGCCCTACACGCGCACACACTAGCGCAAACAGTCTTACAAGTCAACCAACATGCTCCCACATGCTCAGTCTGCCTTACACGCGTGCACACTGTCCTATCCGCGCCTCATGGTGCGCACACGTGCGCATGCACGCCCAGCAAGAAACTTTGGTGTAAGCAACAGTGTACACCTTCCATTTCTTGACTTTCCCATGCTTATCTTGTGGCACTCCTCTTTCCATGATCTGTGTCTGTCATCTGTCATGTAACACTGACCTCCAATGAACTGCATTTCTTTCTACCATTCCCCCCTGTGATGTCACCTATCTCCTACTCTGTTCCTCCCTCTTATGTATTTCTTACACTACTCAGATTGTGCTCATTTGCTATGTGACATTGGGATTCAGTAAACTAACCCTCATTTACATCAGATTGCCTACTAATGCTTAGTTACATGTCTTAGACTCAGCTTCCCCCCTTAGCAACCACTAAACGGTGGCCATGTTGTTTTTGGTCTGCTGGTCCCTGAATTGTAATTCCATGTATTGCATAAAACCCACATTTGTGGGTTTATAACCTTCATTTTTATGTTTTATACAGCGCAGCCCGTTTTCGCGGGGCTGCGCTGCATTTAAACATCAGCGATCGCCGAAAAAAAAATTATATTTTTTTAATATTTGCATCGGGGTACCTTGCCAATGGCCACATATTTGGCCATTGGCATGCTGCCTGACACATATGCGCCCTTTATTTGGATCTGACATGGCTCCATTGTGATTTTTGCAGAAACGTACTCAGTTGTCAACTGAGTACATTTCTGCAGCTAAAACGGTTCTTACATGGGCTGCTTTCTGTTTCGTGGATCGCTACTCTACCTCATTTGCATGCCTTTCGGCTGCATGTGAGGTATTTAGCATATCCGCGCCCAGTCCGTGTAAGAGACGTTTTAGCTGGTCTCTTACATGGAGTTTCGGGCTGTTCCTGGATGGCGAGGCTTGCATGGAGTCTTACACGTCTCTTACACTCCGTGCAAGCCTTCATGAATCCTGCCCATAATGTTCCCATTATATATTGGATGTCTTTTTAAGTATGTTACAATGTTAACACTTTTCCCAGCTGTAATATTTCCACTCTTTTTGTCATCTATGAAATACTGATTAAATGTTTTGCTTTTCATGAAATCATTATATTTAAATATTATTCTTCAAGTCTTATAACTGTTTTCCCTGTTTTCATAATACCATAGTCTTGATTTAATTAGAATTTTTCACAAATTAAAATGTTTTCCCTTACAAAAGTTATTTTATAAGGATCTGCAGTCAAAGGTACAGTGAGGTGAAAACAATGAACAGAACTACAAAACAAAGAATTCCAGTTAGTGTTAATACAGGTCCTAACTGCACACTTACTGCAGATGCTATAATCAGAATGTGCATTTTATCTGGAATACCTTCCAGGGATCAGTTATATGGACTGTAGTTAACAAGAGGAAGCAGCTGTTTTACCTGGATTGTACTACTGTAGCATGTTGTTGCTGTACTTTACATTCATTTCTGAGCCAGCAGAATATAAATAATACCTGTCTAGTTTGCCTTCATGCTGCCTTCCTGCTAGCATTTTCCAGTTATCCAATGCCATTTTAAAAGGCATTATTATGTTCTGTGCCACTGTTAGCAGAACATTTTTCATTTGTTTGCTATTCTCTTAGTGAAATAATGCTTTCTTTTGTCTGAATTGCAGCTTGAATCTTCATTCTAGAAGTCATGACCAGCCTTACTCTTCAGGTCATTTCTGTTACAATTCCCTCTAATAACCCCAATCATGTCCCCCACCCCCTTCATCTATACCTTAGAAAAAACATTCCACATTCTGCTACTCTGTCTTCTCCAAGAACAACTCCCAGTCCTTTCTTGTAACTTTATTATAGACTTCCTGTGCATCTTTTCTAGCATTCTTTTTCTTCTCAGAAAAGACCTTTGATTTCAAAATTAGTAATAACGTACTACATGTAAGAAGTACATCCATATGCCCATGAGTCTGTTCCACAGAGATGCATCAAAATTATCTATTAGCTTTGACTGAAGCCATTTTAATTCTCTTCATTGTGGTTCATTGCTGGAGTTAGAACAATTTTTTTGTCTTTTTCTCTGTATTAAAGCCTTAAGATGTACTTACCAGTTTCATACCGTTTGTTGCTTCCCAGATATAGCACTTTACATTTCTTAAAAGTGATCTCCATTTGTTATGTCTCATCCCATGGTGATATTTTTTCATATCTTTCTCTTATATTCCCATCCTTCACTGATGGCCCTACTCATCTGTTAGCTCTACGTAATGTTATGCCAGCAACAAATGTATTGAAGAGAACACGGCCTACACCGTTTTCTGCAATATGCCACTACGTAGCTCCCTTTCTTTTGTCAGCACACTGTTTTCCTCTGTGGCCTGCCAGTTAAACACGTTTCCACCAGATTTACTATCAATGTTTTTTTTTTATCCCCTCTCCATGTGATTGTTTTTCAGCCTTCTGTGTAGCAGAGAATCAAGGTCTTTGTTGAAGTCAGAGTATGTTGAAGTCTGAGTACAGAACATCAAACAGTTACTGACATTTACTTCTGCTGTAATCCTATCATAGAACTGGCTAAGATTGATTTGATAGGAACGTCTGTCACTGAATCCACATTCTTTTATTTACTAGAGGTTGTGGCTCTGCAACAGTCTGACCCATCTTTTTGCCCTTCAGCACTTTCTCTAATCTCCCACTCTACTGAATTTAGTCATACTAGTAGGTACTCTGGACTGCTTTTTGCATCTTAGGGTGTGGTGCTTTAGCTCTACATTGCTAATCCTCAGGGATCATTGGAGCAGTTTCATTAGAAGATCTTCAGCCTTCTTGGCCCATAGCTTGAGAAGCATCACAAGGTTCCTATCCAGTCATCATGACTTACCCACATTGGGTACAGGTAGCCCCACTTTAGGCTACCTGGTGTATAACCTCATCAGTCCATCTCTTAATTTCATCCTCCTCTTTCATTCCCATGTGTGTGTGTGTGTGTGTGTGTGTGTGTGTGTGTGTGTGTGTGTGTGTGTGTGTGTGTGTGTGCATATATATATAAATATATATATATATATATATATATATATATATATATATAGACATACACACACACACACACACACACACACACACACACACACACACACACACACACAACACACATACATACATACATATACACACAAAGTATGCACATTGAGAAAGTACATACAATTGTACAATGCATTGAAAAAGTAAAATTAAGACTATGACAAAGTAAGCAATGAGTTGTTGTTGTTGTTCTTTTGGCTTTTCCTGGTTAGGGGTCACCACAGCGAAACTCCAGTCCGCTAATGATTGGCAGTAGATTTCTATGGTGCCGAAGTGCCAGCTCGATGCCCAACCTTCAACGAAGGCACGCCCATTCTATGCAAGTCTTTCGAACACCACTCGACCACGGGTAGGACATGCAGACTCCACACAGAAGGCGCTCCAGCCGAGAATCGAACGGAAGAACCTCTTGCTGTGAGGTAACAATGCTACCGCTGCACCACAGCGGCTTGTCAAATGGTAGGTTAAATGAATGTAAAGTGTCGCCCATAGAGATCATGACACAGTGATAAAATGGAGGCAGCCATTTGTGAAATATTGTAGCCTAAATGGAGCTAATACTCTTGATAAAGGGGATGCTATGTCCATGGATATGTGGATGCTGTAATTCACCTTATATCAGTGAAACATGCACATCTTGGTTGTTTGGTTAGGTAGTATTTAAGTTTCTTTCTGAATTGTGGGAAGTTGGTTATTTTTCCTAAATTCCAAGTGGTAGGAGTTAATTTAAAGAAAGCATGTTTGCATTCATCATCTGTCTTCTTACAGTTGCTCTAATGCCGCTTATTTTATTGCTTTTGTTAATTTTCCCTTCACCTACCACGGCCCTTTGCTTTTGGTGCTTTTTTCTTGGCTTGTCATTCTTCAGTAACCTTCTGAAGGCTGTTATTAAACACTCCTCCTAGTGCATTATCAGCTTTCATTGATTTCCAGCCTCAGTGCTGCTAGTCTCTGATCCTACCCTTTTCATATTATTTCCCCATTTATGGATATTTTGCATATACCATGCACCATAATTTATATTATCAGATATGAACGAGAATGCAGGTATAGGTTTAGATCTGAAGTAAATGTCAGTCACATTGCTTTTCCATGACCAGCATCTACTGAATCAGACCAATAGCTTTTCCAGTAATACCAAACTTTGGGGACTGTACACTGTGAGAATGTTTTCCCTTCATTGCTGCACACTTTTCATGCAAAATAATACAGTCTTTATTCAAGAGGCTATTGCAATATCTACAGTTTTTGCTACATGGTATTCCAGAAAACATCTAGATATTTCTGGCATCTTCCATAGGTTGCAGCTGGCTCAGAACAGTGTGGCCATGGTGTATAGTGGGCTTTCAAAATTTTGCCGGATTACATTTTCATCAATGAATTAGTCTTGCATTTTATCCATCGAATGGATTCTACCACGGGTCCAGCTAGATGCAAAGCACAGGGGTAAACTGTATGATGCAACTCATGCACTCTTATACTTCTCGCTACAATCTTAATACAGGCAGTGAAATTTTTGCTGCAGTGCCCATGTGTGAAACTTACTTATATGTTGCAAGAATATTTGTCCTTGGTTCATGACACTATACTGTACTGGGTGCATATCTTTATTGATGTGATTCTTCAGTTTGTCAATTTGTATTCTGGGATGTAGCCTGAAAATTCCATTTTGTACTCACAAACTCCTTTTACTTCCCCTCAACCCACCTGGCATTTCAAAAAAAATAGACGTATGTGTCAAAATGTTGCTCCCTTGCAATTAATAAATGTTCAAATCATTTTCAGTGGCTCCCTCTAAAACTATTAAATATACTGTCTTTAGATTTGAAATTCTCTCTCTGCAGTAATGACTGTTAAAAGATATGTCCCAGTCAAGGGTCATGACATTGCATAAAAAGATGAGTAATAATAAGAGAGATAGCAAAACATTGTGTGAAGCATTGGAAGGTATGGGAATTTTGTCTTGTATGTGAACAACGGTGGCAGCGGAGATATATTAATCACATACAAACAAGCTCTGAGAATACCACTGAAAGCATATGTTGTGGTCTCAATCTTTTCATAACTAGAAGGAAAGAAGATACAGACAAGACTACAAGTTATAATAAATCAGTGGTGCTGAGACTAGGAAAAAATTTTTAACTTTTAACATAAATGAATAGTCTGTATGTTACAAATGCTACAGGTGACTGCATCCCTGTGTATACCTTCATAAAAGTATTATAGACTCATTTCTGTAAGTCTTTTGAAGGTTGTTGAAGGGTCTTGCTTATCCCTTATATGTAGCATTTATGGGTTAATTGCTCCAAGTCTTTTGGGTTGCTAATACCATGATGGGAATGGACCCCATTCCTAAGTCAAAGTATAATTAAAAGTTCATGAAATTAGTATTGTTTCTATCTCTGATGTTAGACAAAAGTGCTCTTTGCAGCACCTGAAATGGACCTAGAATTGACTCCTTCTACAATTCATACAGACTTATATGCATAGGTAACATTTCTAAGAATGACTGTAGATTCTTTTTATGAGACCCCTAGGTAGGATTTCTAAGTATGACTAGATTTTGTTTTTATGAGACCCACTGCTGCTACTACTATTGGAACTGTCTGGGTCTCCTTCCACACTGTCCTCATTTCTGCCAGCAAATCGTGGCATTTTATGACTTTGTGTGTCTCTGTGCATAACTCACTGTAATCACTGGGTGTAGCAATTTCAATTATCAATGCTAGTTTTGTCTTTTTTTTCAAAAACTACTATATCTGGTTTTCCAGCATCTGTTTTTTTCTACTGTTGGTAATGGGTAATCCCATGTGATATAAACTTCAGCATTCACTATAATGCTCTGTGTCTCACGTTTCCAATCCTTTCACGTACTTCAGTATTGCAATGTTTGCACAATCCCCAGTAAAACAGTCTTACCACATTATTATGCCTTTCAGTATACAGGTCCTCTGCCATCAGTGTATCACTGGTCTATATTAGTTCACTGAAAGTTTTTTTTCAGCGAACGCCATTCCATCGATCCCTAGTCAGTGAAATTCACTTCCACGATTTGTGGAATTTACCAAGGGCAAGGAAACAATTGCCCCACAGCACATCAGAATCCACAACTGATGAAATCAACCCCACACAACTGTGGGGCTTTGCCATCCACATCCCCCCAACTATATGTATATATATATGGTTCTACCTGACTCGACAGCGCGGAAAGGCGACGCCGAATCCCGAGCTCCAGAAGATCGAAATCGAAGACCGCAGAACATCGACAATGCAGAAGACCGACACGACCAACGGCGAGGATGCCGACATGGGGAAAGTAGAGAGTGGCGAAAGTGAGTTATCGGTTAGGGGTTAGGGGGTGGGTAAAGTGAGTTAAGGTTTAAGGGGTTAGGGGTAGGGGGGTAAGTGGAGTAGGGTTAAGGGGAGGATAGGGGTGGGTTAAGTGAGTTAGGGTTAGGGAGCGGCGATGGGGGTGGAAGTGAGTTAGTTTAGGGAGTTAGGTTAGGCGGGGTTAGGGGCGTGAGTAGAGTTAGGAGCCGGGGGGGTAGTGTCGCGATAGTGACGGACCTTAGGGTTAGGTAAGGTTTAGTGTGGGCTTGTAAGGATTTTGTGTGTGGTTTGTGGAATGGGGATGTGTTTTATTTTTAATTGTTATTGTGGTGTGTGCAGTGTATGGGGTTTCGGTTATGTGTGGTTTCGTGTTTATGGACTGTCGAATATGTGGTGTCGGTGATGTGGTTGTCGGTGTTGTGTGGTTTCGACTATGTCAGGTAGAACCATATATATATACCAACTCTGAGATTGTACTGCAGTGAAGAAAAGGGCAAAGTTGTGCAGTTGGCCAACTACTTCCTTGCCCTTAGTAAATTGAGTTAATTGTAGAAGTGAATTTTGCTGAATAGGGGTCGATAGAAAGGTGTTCACTGAAAAAAAAACTTTCGGCAAACTAATATAGACCCATGTATCACAGCCAACAATAAGATGTGCAACTGTTACCAGTTCTGTTTTACAAAACCTGCATTTTTCTCTTTCTGCCACATGTTCAGTGGACTTTGAAAACCAACATGTATGCAGTCCACTATCCTAGAATGCCAATATTAACCTTTCATCTTTTGGTTTAATTTCACCTCTCCTTAACCATTCCTGCTTCAGGTCCTCATCAGCATGAGGTTGCACCAAGAGTTTTATGTACTTGGAACTATATTTATGCCTTTTTTACATCTCATTATCCGTGGTGGTGCAGTGGTAGCGTTGTTGCCTCACAGCAAAAGGTTCTCCCATTCGATTTTTGGCTGGAGTGCAGGGAGTGCCTTCTGTGTGGATTCTGCATGTCCTCCCCGTGGTTGGGTGGGCATTCAAAAGACATGAGTAAATGGGCATGCCTTCAGTGAAGGTTGAACGTCAAGCTGGCACCTTGGCATTCGTGAAAACTACTGCCAATCATTAGCGGACCGGAGTTCTGCTGTGGCGACCCTAACCGGGAAAAGCCGAAAGACCAACATACCTTCTCATCTGATCCTTCTCTTTATTTATTTATTTTTTGACACATTTAATTGTTGCTTGATTTTTATGTACTTATGGTTTGAATTCCATTCCTGCTTGACACCAATATGCTTCTGCTAAACTAAGCAGTGAAGTCTCCTCATGTTTTAAAACTTCCACTATGTTTTTATCTGGTGAAGTCTGCAGATATGTATGCAGTCCTACAACTGAAGATCTGTACATGTAATATATTTTGAGGAGGCCCATACCTCCTTCAGAATTAAAAATTTATAATCTTAAGATACACTGCATCATTTGATAAGCATAAAGCATTTTTCTTGTTTTTGTGTCTAGCAGATCCACTGCTTTTTAGGGTGAGTCAGTCACTCCAAAACTATAAATTAGAACAGGACGAGCAAATTGCTTTATAGCTTGGACTTTATTCCCTGTTATTAAGGCTGTTTTCAGTATTTATGGCTGTATATTATATCAGTATATTTGTTAATGAACATTTTTTTCTAGAAGTGTTTCTGATTAGAGTTGATTTGCAAACATGTAAGATTTGAAAGAAATACTATCCAGCCAAATGCTCCATGACTTTTGGGGATTAACATGGGTGTTGAGTTGGGGTTAATAATGAGGTTTTCTTAATGACTGTGTTGGTGTTAATAATCAGGTTTTAGTTACCCTTGATGCCTGGGTTAAATTTAGGTTTAGAATTACATTTAGGGTTAGGATTAACTTTAAGACTGGGTTTAGGTTTAGAGTTGAACTTACGTTTTTGGGTTAGGGCATTAGTTAAGTTTGTTGGTGTAAGTTTAATAGCATATACTTTATTCAAGTCTGGAATGTTAAGAGAACATTTTGTCAAAGGAGTTCTGTTTGCTTTTTTCATATTGGGTATGTTTTCAATTTTAATTTTATTGTTACACTGGTGTTTGTTTAGTTACTTATTGTGCCACATTTTTTTTAAATTATAGCACATTTCACAGAGATGATGGCTTTGAATAGATTTACAGGTTTATTTGATTTTATCAAACAGGAATACTGCAAGCATTGAAAAGAAAAAAAATGTCTGAAAGCCCTGGGCATGCTTGTACCGTTCAGCAGAGCATTGTAAAAGCTAACAAAACAGATGGCCTTCACCGACACAGGATAGCAACATACATCATTCTTGAGTCTTTGTCCTTCCTCAGTAAAACAGAAGCAGTTGTACCATCCAGAAGCTAAAACAGAAATAAATAGAAGCAATAAGTAAAACAAAACTCCCTCGCAAACAATATAAACCTGTAAAAATAACATACAGATAACTTTCCCACAGTATTACTGTGGTGCTTTTAACTTCCACTCCCCACGAGTTATTTCAAGACATCAGAAAAAGAAGCATGCACCTTAACTTCACCATTTTATACCTAAAAGGAGGATTAGACCATAAAATACAAGAAATGCAAAAATAATAATATAAAAGGTACTGGCAATCCTGCCTAACTACTGCTACTTTTATGTTCAGGTATGTTAATGTTCAAACTTTCTGGTGTGACAACAGTTTGTAGCAGGAGAATTATTTTTTATTGCAAACCATTTTAAGGAGTCTGTCTTGTAGATCACAAAGCTTGAATACCTACATCTTTTGAGAAAACCTTCTATTATTAAAGAAGCTCAGCATCACAGCATACATTTCAGGGAAAGCTGTCCTGCCTCTAAATTTTCAAACAGAGCAAATAGAAAGAAACGTTAATCACTGACAAACTTCTTACACCCATGGAATAACCATTTTGTTAATATGTTTAATACACAAAACTTACACACCATGGTAATGTGGCACAAATCTCTAATTCAGTCTCTGATTAATGATATCCTAGGCAGGTTGCTAGGTTTGTGGTACACAAAGATAAAGAAAACCCTGACAATGACCAAGACAACTCAGGTTTATTTAGTAGACAGGATACTGGAGGAGTCAGAAGAAGAGGGTGGAAATAAGTATTCAGTGCAAGCGTACCAATTCTGCTGGTTAGAGAGGGAGTAGATTTACTGCAGTGTCTACACCATCAAGGGAACGGTGATCGTGACATGTTCAAGGTATGTGTAGAAGCATACACTGTTAGGGGTAGCATAGGTCCACATGGGGGTGATGCAGGTACATGCATTAGACACTAGGGGCAAGGTTAGGTACTATTACTTAAAAAAAAACCCTAACCCTTATCAGTTCCTAATAGGCTATATGATGGCTGCTAATCGTCAAGGTAGTCTCACATAGGTCCTTCACCTGGGGATGATTAGGATCCATCTTTAAATGCAGAAAACCTCAGGATTCTGGATAAAGCTGGAACTCAGGAAAGCACCATACAAAGATCAGATGCTAAGTGGTGGTAGAGATTAGTAAAGTATCCTTTGCGGTCTTTTAAAAGATGGCCATCCATGGACTACTCTCAACACTACCATCCAACTGATGCTTAGCAATAAATTCCAGAAAGGCACTTGTCCAATGGAGAGTGGGAGTCCTTCATATTGAATTGCCAGATGCAAGTTGGAAACCTGGATTAAGGGAATAATTAGGTAGCACAGAGACAATGATTTGAATGTCAGCAGAAAGAAGTGGCAAAAAGCATAATAAAAAATGGAAAAAAAAACCCAGAAGAACTCACCCCACTACATTGTCACATCTTCATAGGCTCATAAGTATATACTAGGCTAACGACTGCTACGTCCCTTAAAAGCCTAGCTGTGAAACTCAATTCCAACCTACAAATTTGATTTATATTTGATTTATAGGGGGAGCTTTACTGACTGCCACTGTCCATCAGAGATATAGAAGCCAGACCAGAGTGAATTTGTGATTACCCATTGATAGGACCAAGTTGCACTTAAATAGGGATGAGAGGAACTCTGCTTCACATGAATGGGGAGCCTGTTCCAGACAATGCGAACTCTCTGAGAAACATATCTGTCTCTCGAACATGTCCTATTTATGTTGCAAGCAATATTTAGGTATTCTAATTTAGTAGTTCTGATACTGTTTGCTTTACAGATTTTCAAAGAGTTCATCAAAACTGGGTCCAGGGATGCCTTGTATGCTAGGCAAAGATCACCCCTCAGAAGTCTGTACAATACCAAGCACAGAGACAGGGCTTTGAGGTGATCAGCATAGGACATTGTGTTTACTTCCCATATTACATTTGTAAGAAACTTTGTGGACATTCCAGTTGCTGCATGTCTCTAGTCAGGTACATACAGAAGGGGGCATTCTACTCTAACATGGGCATGATGAGGACTGAATACAGTGGTATCATGACCTCTCTGGACATAGATGCCATGACCTTGCTTATAAGTAGAACAACATAGAAGGATTTTCTTAGCACCTTGGTCACAAGTTGGTTGAAGGCTAGGTTCCTATCTATATGACATAGTTACATTGGGAGGCAGACTTGGTATCGAGTTTTAAGCCATGGCTTTGGCACCAAGCTTTTGTCTGTATTAGACCTTCTTGAAGGGTATTCTTATCTTGGGGGTATTCAATGACTGCTCTCTGTTTGCAATCATCTTCAAACCTAGTTAGCAAATCCAAGAAGTAGATGCCAAAGAGGAATGGGGTTAGGACAGAGCCCTGTGGGACTCCACTGGTGACTGATCTCTTTGTGGATATGGCCTCACTGATTCTAACCTCCTGGGTCCTATCAATGACATAGCTAGCTATCCAATGTGCTATAAAGGGGTTTATGCATAGTTCTGCAAGCTTGCTGACAATGCCTGAGTTGGGGATTGCATGAAATGCTTTAGCCAAATCTAGCTAGGCAGGATGGGTAGTTTTCCCGTCACCCATTTCCTCAGTGACCTTTACAATAACGTCCACCATATTCAGTAAGCAAGACCTTCCTCTGACAAAGCAACACAGGGATGGATCTAGTGTCTAGAGGTCTCTTATGTCCTTGTTGATAATGTCCATGATTGTGATGCAGACTGCCATTTTGGGACAAACACTTCAGGTACACACTCAGAATACACAAGTAGCATCAATGATTCAGAAGAAAGGTGTGAGAAGTAGTACATATTGTGCTGTAATCGGAAATAAACAGATGGAAGGACCTAAGTGTCAATGCAGGAAAGCTATGCACCACTCACTTCCTTTAATAGCTGAATGATGAGGCATGTCTAATTGTTTAATTCTTGTACCCAGTATATATTTATATATATCTATATATATATATCTATATATATATATATATATATATATATATATATATATATATATATATATATATATATATATATGTATGTATTTTATATATATATGGGTCTGCAATGAATCGCCAAAATGACATTTCAACAAAACCCAGTTGGCCGACTCCAGTTCTCCAAAAGGCTATTACAACAAAACCATGGCCCAAAATTTTTTCCCTGTGAAAGGAACCACTTCGCCACCATGGTAAACTTTGCCCTTTCTTCAGTGTAGTGCGAACTTGGAGTTGGTATATTTAAGTAAGGGGGTGAGGGGGCAAAGCTCCCCACTTTGGTGGGTTTAACTTTGGTCCATTTAGGTTTTTTCATGGTGGCCAATTGGGTCCTTTCACAGGGAAAGGAATTTGGCATTCCGTGGTTTCATTGTAATAATGTTTCGGAGAAGTGGAGTCAGCCAAGTGGGTTTCGTTGAAATGTCACTTCTTTGATTCAACATAGACCCATATATACCTATACATACATATATATATATATATATATATATATATATATATATATAGATAGATATAGATATAAAGATGGATGCATATCGGTGCATATGTGTGTGCACATATCTGTCTATCTACACACACACACACACACACACACATATATATATATGTATATATATATATATATATATATATATATATAAATATATATATATATATATATATATAGTATATTTATGATGACCCTATGACCAAAGCACCTAAACATCAGCGTCAATAATGGCTATAAAAGGTCAACAATGCAAATGTCAACAAGGCACTATGAATTTGGAAGAAAAATTCTCGCCACATGCAAGCTAAAGGTCTAAAAAAGAGGGAAAAACATATATATTTTTTTTTTGTGGAAGGGCAAGCAGCCCACACCCCCTGCAAGTTATAGATATAAACTCTGAGAGTGTATAATCCCTGAAAAATGGCATATTTCCCCACCTCGGAGATTATCACTTTTGCACACACATCAACCATCTGCTTTGTTGATTAAAATGTGTAGACAAAATAACAGGTTCATAGGTTCATATGTGTGTACTACGCTAATGGTCCTGGAGCTTTTACAAGCCTAGCCCATAGGATTACCCTGGCATCGTGCCCCCCGACCTTAGTTCCTAGTGCCTCTGTCGAGTAGAGCCACTGGAGTGATCTCCAGGTGAACATTCTATTTCCCATCCACTCATCAGATTTTTCTTGAAGAGGTCCACTAAGGTGCTCTACTTGACATGTGTGGGAAGTCTATTCCAGAGCATGGGCAGTCTCTGGGTTATGAACCTGTCCCTCCAGCATGTTCTGTTGATTGTAGTAATGAGGTTAATTTGTTAAGTTTCAACCACTTTTGCTGTATATTTATATATATATATATATATATATATATATATATATATATATATATATATATATATATATATATATATATATATATATATATCTATATATATATATATATATATATATATTTATATAAATATATAGGTGTGTATATTATATATGTAATGGAATATGAAATTAAATGAAACACCCAAATATCGACGTTTACAAAGTTGACAAGAAAATCTTGACACACTACTATGCATGCATCAATTGATAATCTCAGCACATGCAAAACTTCAAATTAAAAAATTAAAAAATAAAACAATTTTTTGTAGGGAGCAAGCCCCCCTGCATTCACTCATGTGGGGGCTGTCCCCTCCACATCCCTGCTAATTATATATACTAATGCTGAGATCACACAACCTCAAGGAGAGGGTGTATTTGTCTACAACAAAGAATTCTGTGATCTTGCAGATCTGTTGACCATCTGTTTATTCGACTAAATTTTGTTGGCTAAACATATTCCTACCAAAGGTAGAGTTGGCAAATCTTGGTCAACATATATATATATATATATATATATATATATATATATATATATATATATATCTATATTTATAGGTATAAATATATATATATATATATATATATATATATATATATATATATATATATATATATATATATATATATATATATATATATATATATATATATATATATATACATATATATATATATATATATATATATATATATATATATATATATATATATATATATATATATATATATATATGTATATATATATATATATATATATATATATATATACACATTGAGAGAGAGAGAGAGAGATAGGTTCATAGGTTCATAGGTTCATACTAGGCTATCTGCCCTAGGGCATTTATAAGCCTAGCCAGAATGTGTTTGGCTTTCGCCACCCATTTTAAATTTATTTTGCTATGCCCTTTTTCGAGGTTAGTATACTGTGCCTCTGTCTAACAGTGACACAGAAGTGATACCCGGGGTAAACCTACGATCTCCCATCCACTCATCAAGATTCCTCTTGAAGAGAGTCAATGAGGGATTCTGCCTAACCTGGACTGGGATTTTATTCCAGAGTGAAGGGAGCCTCTGGGTTATGAATCTGCCCCTCCAGCATGTCCTATTTATTTCACTGCTGAGGTTCAAGTCTCTCGAGCGCGTAGCTCGATGGGATTTGGATTTTCTGAGGTGCAGCATGTCCATTAATTCCGGGTTGGACATGGCTTTATACGTCAGACACAGATTGCCTCTGAATAGGCAGTATGCTACTGAGTAGAGTTGGAGTTTCTTTAACCGGGCAGCATATGGCATCTGTTTGAGCCCTTTGATCCTCTTGGTGAGGTACTTTTGGGGTCTTTCCAGTTGCTGCAGGTGTCTGGTAAGGTACATCCCAAAAGGGGCATTGTACTCAATTATGGGCCTAATGAGGGATGAGTAAAGAGGCACGATGACGTCCCCTGATCTAGATGTGAATCCCTTCATGATTAGGTGGGCTATATAAAATGTTTTTCTAACCACTTTGGCCACGTGGTTGTCAAATGAGAGATTGCTATCAACTTGGGTCCCCAGGTCCCTAATTACTTCTTCTGTACTTAATGGATTACCACCTATGTGGTAATTTGTGGGCACTTTGTTTTTGCCAAAGGGGATGACTATTTACTTTTTGGCATTTAGCTTGAGGCCATGGCTCTGGCACCAGTTGTCTGTTTCTATGAGGCCCTTTTGGAGGATGCTTGTGTTGGCTGGAGAGTCGATTATGGCGCCCAGTTTGCAGTCATCTGCGAACTTGGTCAGCCACAGTCCTTCCGTTTTGGCCTGTACCTCCGAGGAATATATATACTGAACAAGAGAGGTCCCAGGACTGAGCCTTGTGGGACACCACTTGTAACTGGTTTGGAGTCTGACATGGCTCCAGCAATTCTAACCAAGTGGGTTCTGTCCTTGAGCCAGTTTGCAATCCATCTAGTGACATAGGGGTTTATATTTAAGCTAGTGAGCTTATCTATAATGCCCAAGTGGGGTATTGTATCGAAGGCTTTTGCGAGGTCCAGGTAGGCTGTGTGGACCACCTTCCCCTCGTCAATGGCCTTGGTGACTGTTTCAAAGAAATCAACCAGGTTTAAGAGGCAGGATCTGCCCTTAACAAAGCTGAACTGGGTAGGATCCAGTGTTTGTAGGTCCCCAATATCTTTATTTATGAGGTCCATGATGATCCTTTCCATAGTTTTGCAGACCAAGCTAGTCAGGCTTATGGGGCGATAGTTTCCGGGATCCGTTGAGGCACCACCTTTATGGAGAGGGACCACTGTTGCTGTACGCCACTCTTTAGGCACATAACCTGTAGTAAGGCTGAGATTGAACAGTAGTTTTATGTTATGTAGGACGCAGCCTGGGACACCATCTGGTCCCATTGATGCTGTGTTTTTTGCTTTGGAGAGGGCGGCTCTTACCTGAGCATCTGAGATGTCAGGGGGGCAGCACTCTGCTGGGATAGATATTTGCCCTTTTGGTGGGGGGGGGAGTTTGCGCTTAACCTGTCAGCTAGGATGTTGGCAATGTCTGTGGGTTCGGTGTATTTTATGTCATTTTGGACTAATTCTGAGCATATCTGGGAATTTACACCCGGGTTCCTAACATAACTAAAGAATTTAGTGTCCTGTGCAATTTTTCTCTCGAAGCTGGCCTTAGACAATTTTATGTGTGCCCGTAGTTTTTTGCTATTACTGATCAGTGATGCCTTCCCTTTTTGGGATTTTGCTCTATCATTTAGTAGCTTCCTCCTTCTACTGTATAGTTTGTTTATGGTTGGGGTCCACCAGACAGGACGTCTGCCTTTGGAGGATTAGGTCTTGGTTTTATTTGGGATCGCATGATCCATGCATTCCTGAAGGTGTTCATAGAATGCGTTTATAAAGGATTCTGCGGTCAGGGCCATATTTTCCACAGGCCCGGGGGCTTTGAAGGATTCCACCTCAGTTTTGAGGAGTGTGAAATTTGCTTTAGAGAAGTTTTTCACTGTGGTTTTCTGGGCAGGGGGTGGGGTCGGGATGTGAATATCCAGTGAGATTAGTTTATGGTCTGATCTTACCAGTGAGGGATACACTTCTGGTCTGGAGCATAGAGTCCCCATGTTGGTGATGATCAGGTCCAGTATGTTTTCCCCTCTTGTGGGAGTGGTCACAAGTTGTTCCATAGCATTTGAGTTTACAAATTCTAGGAACCTTTGGGCTAGGGTGTTGGAGCTAGAGTAATGCTCCCAGTCTATGTTTGGGTAGTTGAAGTCACCCAATATAATGGTGTTTGGAGAGACCTTCATATTTTCCAGTGTTCTCAGGAAGGCCGAGTGGGGTTCCTGGGTTTGGGAGGGTGGTCTGTAGCAGGCTATAAACTGGAAGGCAGTTTTACCCACTGTTAGTTGCACATGGATAGTCTCTGATGCTTCGTGCTTTGCCACCAACCTGGAGGTGCGGGTATCTTTGATGAATATTGATACTCCCCCTCCTTTTGTGGTTTGGTTCAAGTTTTGGGGCCAAAAAGCATGGTATGAGGTATAACCTGGTAGTGCTGGTGTGCTCTCGGGATCCCTGAAACAGGTTTCTGTTACTGCACAGATATCGATGTTCTCCATGCTAAGGAGAGTTTTGAGTGCATGCATCTTGAGGTTTAGACTTCTGGCATTGAGTAGCATTACTCTTAGTTTCTTATCCCTTGTGATACCTATGGAGGTGGGTTTGTCTTTTGAGCCTTGCCTAAAAAAGGCACTATGGGGGTAGCAAGAGCCTTTGCCAATATCCGAAAGCCCAGGGGTGACAGGTGCAAGCCGTCCCTAGCGAAGCATCGTGGCTTGTCGAGCATATCATCCCAAGCTGACAGGCATTGGATCCCCTTTGAATGACACCAGTACTTAAGCCAATTGTTGAAATTGATCATCTTGTCTTCGTATTGTGGCATCATTCTTGGTGAGGGTAAGATGCTACTCAAGGTCAGGGTCATACCGGCCTGGGCTACATGCTCAGAGAGCTCCTTTATGTCTCTTTTCATGTAGTCCAGGGAGGTACATCTCAGGTCATTCACACCAGCATGGGCTATGACTGAGTCATATATGTACTTGCCTTGGAGTGACCTGAGTGCTTGTGTTATGTGGTGGATCCTAGCGCCCGACAGGCTGCTCACCGTGACCCTCTCCTTGTTCAGCCTGGTGAGCGGGACGTCAGTGTGCCTGACGATAGAGTCACCTATTACAAGTGTATCAGGTGTGTTGTTTAGTATTAAGGGCTGTGACTGTTTGGTACACTGGCTTTGTGAGATATGTGTTGCACGTGTTTTGTTTTGGGGTATCGGCTGCTTGGGTGTCTGCTTTGGAGGTCTCTGCTGCTTCAGCAGATCTTTATTTAGAGCCTCCGAGTATGTTTTTGTGTGATTATGTGTTTGGTTTTCTGTCATGGTAGGTCTATGTGAGACTGGAATTGTAGTGAGTGTGGTTTCCTTCTCCTCCTGACTGGTTATGCCAGTACTGAGTTGAGAGAGCTTAGTCTCCAGTTTGGCTATATGGTTGCATCTCTCACATGTGTTGGAATTTGTTGGGAGGAGGAGAGGGTTGTCTGTGTACATGAGGCAGTTGTAACATTGCCTCAAGATTCCCAGATTCACCAGCTGGACCGAAGAGGAGATTGACAACTGACCTTTGGATATGCTAGAATAATATTGGGAATTCCTTAATAATTGAAAACCAGGGCCAGTGGGGAGTGAGGGTGTAGTACTTTTAATTTTTAGTGCTGACTTATATAATTGCTTTAGTGAGCAAGTGCCAGGTAACTTAAGTGCAATGTGTTACAGGTAACTTAAATGCAAAAACACTAAACCGTAACTTTCTTTCAAGTGAAACAAGGAAATAAGTACAGTAAGCAATGCAGATATCACTAGTGATCCACAGAAGCGCTGAGAAGCCACGTATTAGGTGGAATTAGCGTTCCAGGGAAATAACAAACAAACAAACAACAGGCATATAAACAAAGCTAGATTCAGCAGGCCTGGATCTAGTCTATGCTACAGCAAACAAGGTGTACCAATTTCAGTAGGATACAGTTCAAATATTCAGGCACTATAAACCTTTAACCAGCAATTCCCAGCTCAGAAGGGCAGAGTCCAGCCTCTTCTCCCACAAGAGTGCAGACCACAAACCTTCTTAATGTAAAATAACTGGCCTGAAGCCCAAGTGCTTAAACCAGAACTAATACACTTTAAGAATAACAGACACTGGGTTCTCAATCAGCAGTTCCCAACTTAGAAGGATGAAAGCAAGGATGAAAGCATGTATGAAAATGTATATAGATTTATATCTGTCTATCTATCTATCTATCTATCTACAGGGGCGGCTCGTGGCATAGGGCTGCCGGACTGCAGCCCCCTCAAAAATAAAAAACAGAAAGAAAAATAAATGAAAAATAAAAAAAAATGTCTTTTTAAAATTCGCGGACTTGAGCAGCCCGGCCGTCCCCATAGGGGGACACAAGGAGACGTCTGTGCACTTTTACAGTGCACAGACCCGCCAGGAGTATGGGACGCGTCCTACTGCAAGAGGAGCAGCAGGTTAGGGATCTCGTCGGCGTCGGGAAGGAGCATTGGGATCTCGCGGGTCTTCAGTATTGCACGGGAAGGATGTATGGTGCTTGTGCTTTACTGGAGTGTGTGTGTGTATGTGTGTGTGTGTGAAAATGCCCAAGGTGCTTATGGTGGTGTGGTAGGGAATGCCTCAGGTTTGAACCCTGTACCCTGTATGCAGGTGTTAAAGACTTGAGTTCCCTACCCACCACCATTTGTAAAAAAATTTCAGATTTTTACCTCATATTCGATCTGATCTGTTCCTCATAATATCTGTGGTTTGTAAATGCTGCAATGCGTGATATTTGATGGTGTAGTAGTAGCATTGTTGCCTCACAGCTGCAGGTTCTTGGGTTTGATTCTTGGCTGGGGTTCCTTCTTTGTGGGGTCTGTATTTTCTCCCTGTGTTTGTGTGGGTTTGCTTTTGTGCCCTCCCATGTTACAAAGACATGTCTGCATTATTTCTTCCTGGGCCTCTGCTGAAAATTGTTTATTTGTTCCAAGTCAGACTGTCCTGATTAAAAAATGTTAAATAAAATTGACAGGCATTTGAATTTCAGACTTAAGGGTTTCTGAATGTTTAATTCCTTGCGTATTTGATGGTGCAGTGGTAGTATTGTTGTCTCACAGTTATAGGTTTTCTGGTTTGATTCTTGGTTGGGGTGGCTTCTGTGTGGAGTCTGCATCTCCTCCATGTGTTTGTGTGGATTTGCTCTGGTGCCCTGCCATTTTACAAAGACGTGTCTGCAGTTTTAATCCCTGCTGAAAATTGGTTTTGTTCTGTCCGCAGTAAAATTGACAGGCATTTGAATTTCAGACTTCAGGTTTCTGAATGTTTAATTCCTTGCATAATTGATGGTGCGGTGGTAGTATTGTTGCCTCACAGCTATAGGTTTTCTGGTTTGATTCTTGGTTGGCATGGCTTCTGTTTGGAGTCTGCATCTCCTGTCTGTGTTTGTGTGGATTTGCTCTGGTGCCCTGCCATTTTACAAAGATGTGTCTGCAGTTTTAATCCCTGCGTCTCTGCTGAAAATTGTTTTTGTTCTGTCCGCAGTAAAATTGACAGGCATTTGAATTTCAGACTTCAGGTTTCTGAATGTTTAATTCCTTGTATAATTGATGGTGCAGTGATAGTATTGTTACCTCACAACTATAGGTTTTCTGGTTTGATTCTTGGTTGGGGTGGCTTCTGTCTGCATCTCCTCCCTGTATTTGTGTGGATTTGCTCTGGTGCCCTGCCATTTTACAAAGACGTGTCTGCAGTATTAATCCCTGCATCTCTGCTGAAAATTGTTTTTGTTCTGTCCGCAGTAAAATTGACAGGCATTTGAATTTCAGACTTCAGGTTTCTGAATGTTTAATTCCTTGCAGATTTGATGGTGCAGTGGTAGTATTGTTGCCTCACAGCTCTAGGTTTTCTGGTTTGATTCTTGGTTGGGGTGGTTTCTGTGTGGAGTCTGCATCTCCTCTCTGTGTTTGTGTGGATTTGCTCTGATGCCCTGCCATTTTACAAAGACGTGTCTGCAGTATTAATCCCTGCGTCTCTGCTGAAAATTGTTTTTGTTCTGTACGCAGTAAAATTGACCGGCATTTGAATTTCAAACTTCATGTTCTTCAGAATACATAGTAGCACAACCTTTTTTTCTAGCAATTTTCTAAGTTTATGAGATGAATATTTTAAATTTGTCCCTATTTTTGGGACTGTATTCCCCCATTATTGGCTTCATCCAGGTTTTTGTGCTAAGGTTGACAGCTATGGCAAGAACTGAATTCACTGAATATGGACTGTAGAATTGTGCATATTTACTGATAAAGGTGCACTGTAGAATTGTGCATATTTACTGATAATGGTGGACTGTAGAATTGTGCATATTTACTAATAATGGTGGACTGTGGAATTGTGCATATTTACTAATAATGGTGGACTGTAGAATTGTGTATATTTACTAATAATGGTGGACTGTGGAAGTCTGAGTAGACTTTTTATGATAAATGTTCTCAACTGGGCAGTTTTGCCATTATGGGTGCATATGTTTTGTTTCATTGCTTACTGGAAAAATGTTCAAAACAAATTTAAAACACCCTCTAACAAGTGTACTGTATTGTACAAGGAATATAATTTTAGTACAATGAGGAAGGTGTATCAAAGAGCACATGTATGTTTCATATGCAAGGGCCTATGATTGAAAACAGCCCAAAATTAATCTTTATCTGCCACTGGCAAAATGTATTTTCTTTGAATGTGGGTTTCAATGCTGTTTCAATGAATGTGAGTTTCAAGGGCAGAGAAGTTTTAATGCTAAGTTTTCATTGTGAGACTGCATTGCTTTGTTTAACAGATGACTTAATGTTTGTGCTGTAAAATACAAAATAAAACTTTCAAATGAAGTCCAATCATTGAAGTAAAGCAGTATGCACATTAGTGTTTATGGTAAATGGAGTGAAATAGCCAAGTAATAGTTAATTGGAATGGCTGCAGAGGCTCCAGTTCAACCATTATTTTGTCAGGGGAAGGGCAGCAAACTCAGACAGGCCCAGCTGAACTATACCTCCCAACTGTCCAGATTTTCAAAGAATGAATAGATTTTTGCTTCTTATTTTTGGTTTGTTGTTCATAAAATTTGTAGTTTTAATTCCTAAATGATTTGCCAGAAGTCACTAAATAATAAGTTTCAGACTTCATAACCTTCACAAAAATGCATGTTAAAGTAAGAGCCGTTCTATCAACTGTCTCAATTTATACAAGAGCAATTTTTAGTACTGTTTATATGTGCCCCGAATATATTTGGCCTTGTTCAGATTTACTGCATTAACAGGTTGAGAGGTACATGCAAATAAATTGCTTTATAGAATTAGGCATAGCCAACCTCTCAACTGTCCCCAATTTTTGGCTCAAAATGTTGCTCTTCCCCTAATAATCCCTCCATAAAATAGCAATTTTGGAAGAAAACATGGAGGGTTTACAATTAAGAAATAACTGTAATAATCAAAGTTATAGATTACTTGAAATGCATGTAGATTCTTTTATTTTGTCAGCTGCTCAAGGTAGCAGTACTAATATTAAAGTGTCCCTTCTTTGACAGGTAGAAGCTGTATTGTGTGTCTATTTTATATTTTTGCATCACATTTTTGGTCCATTTTTCATAAAATTGTGTTTTTGGCAAATTAGTGACAAATCACTAAAGACTGAAGTTAGAAAATGACAGACATTTGAGTTTCAGATTTTATACCCTTCAGAAAATTCATACTAATGCAAGACCTATTCTATTATCTTTCTAAGTTTATTAGAGCAATATTTAAAAATTGTCCTTATTGTTGTGCCTTTGTCCCACTTCTGTGTATGGCTTTGTCTAGATTTCTTGCTCTTGAAGTTGAGAGGTATGACAAATGTGTCAGGGCCATCACAGTCAGCCAGAGAGATTTCAAATTGTGACATGCTTGTTGCACCCCACTCCCCATGTAGTGACTCTGGATGTGTCCAAGCAAGGCAAGGAGTAGTTGTATCTACCTTGGATGGGGAGGACACACTGCATAAGTACTACAGTGGCTTTTCATCTGTCCTTGATTTTGCAGAATGGTCTGGTTTCTGTCATATTTTTGTACTGTTGATTTATGCTTATTACTCAAAGTGCCTGTTGCTCTGTGTTTAAGTAGCAATGCTTTAATGACCATAAGGTAAGCTTGTCTGACATCGTAAGATGCAAGTAAGCTTTAATAAGCATACTGTTAAAGAATTGCCAACATTGAAAGCCTTTCTGTTGCCATGCAGAGAATACTTGACTAGATAATGTATAAGCCTTGGGTATTAAAGGACAGGATTCCATTATTTTAAAAAGCTCATTACACTTGTTGGAGACTTCCAGTCATCTCTACAGGCTTTACCCGTAAACTAAACAGAATGCCAATCATGTGTGGTCCATAACCTGTACAGTAATCCTTTAAGCAATGTATCTTGAGCTTGTTTCTTGTTTGCTTTTCATTTTTACTTTTATCATGTTTTCCCCATGAAACAAGTTGTCAGGCAGCAGGTCTTTTTGGATAAGAAACATTTTTACAAGTGGGGCATCACATAGATTTCTACTTTCAGCATGTTGCTTGGTACTTTAATAAAGCTGAATATATTATAATTAGAACTGCAGTGCAAGGAGAAGTGGTTTGAGTTGAGTGCTTCTGGTTTTTTATACTTGATTTTGACTGGCATTCCAGTAATGTATTTAAAAAGTAATTTATTTTTTCATGCCTCACAACCTTTTGTTTCCATCTAGATATTAAGTAAGCTGTCATGCAGCCAATGCATTGAAATATTTTTATTCTTCTACACTTATTTTTGTCTTGATTGGACTTTCATAATGATGGTTTGCCACCCAGGGCAGCGTATTTAATTAAAGTTAGTTTTTTTGTGGTTTTGTGCATAGCTCCTCCCCTTTATGGTTGACCACACCCCTTCCCTTTGACCCCGCCCATTCAGCGTCTCCTGCAGCCCCCCTGTGATTTGAAGTCACCAGCCGCCACTGTCTATCTATCTATCTATCTATCTATCTATCTATCTATCTATCTATCTATCGATCTATAAATAGATAGAGAGAGATATTTCTTAGTATACTAATTTTAAAAAGTTATGCAATAAGGATTACTTACTCGAATCAATAACTTTAATCACTATTTATTATGTGCATCTACATGGAGGAGGGGAAGGGGCTATTATAGATTGTAAAGCTTTGGTGTGTTGGAGCTGTTTCAACAACATAGTAGCTGTTTGAACTCTTTAAGCCTGTAATTTCATTAGTATTAAAAATGTGATCTCACAAAATGGATTTGTAACTTTATGACCTACTAGGTTGGAGCAGTCAGACATATTAAGGCCATGGCTCTATCTGCATTTAGGAGTTATACAGCATAGGCTGTCCTATATCTTATTAACTTTCAATTTGTACCACTTGCATCAGACTCCTAAGCTGTGAGATACACTGAAGAATCGTTGTCCTTACTCTATGGGAGCAATGGCTCGGAGTCCAGAAGGAAGTGCCCTCTGCAAGGATACCTAAGGCTGTAAGTGTATTCACACAACCTTTACAGCTAGGGGAACACAAACTGCTCTTTAAGTTTGGAGCCCTACTGGCAAAAGCAGACCTACGACTGCTTTAATCCAATATTTTCATACATCAGGTTGGATGGCAGCACCCTGGGTCTATATTACCATAGCGAAACTCCTTTTGAGCGAATACCAAAACACTGATACGAATTGCGCAAACTGCGAGAATACCGAATGCACTAAACCGCAAAATTTTAAATCTCAAACTGTCATAGTCAGCCAACCCCACCACCCGCTACATACTACCTGCCCAAACAAAATAAATAAACCACATACATACCCTAACCAAACCCTATTTCTAACCCTAAAGTAAAGCACCAAAACCCTACTTCTAATACTACACCAAACCCCACATTCACATCTATATATGCACTATCCTTAACCCCTCCCTAACCCTAAGGTCCATAACTACCGCACACTTCCCCTACGAAAATATACACAAACAAAATAAATAATCACATACATACATTTACCAAAACCCTACTTCTAACCCTACACTAAATCTTACATACATAAACTATCTATGCACTTACCTTAACCCGGATCCTAACCCTAAGGTCCGTAACTATCGCACACTTACCTTATGTAGCTATACCACGGACGGGCCAACCATGGTAATTCAACATTTCCAATTTCACGGTTTTGGATATTCGCTGTTCGCGCAATACATGTAGACGTTTAAGGATTCACTTAAATGGACTTTCGCTCTTGTAATAGGGAACCCAGCACCCTCACTGGAGAGTAGCATTTAAAGCATTAGAAGTAGCAGAAGATGTCTTACTTCTTACAAAAGTAATTAAACTTCTGAAAAAAAACAACGGTTAAAACCATTCAGAGTTAACTACACTGGGAGCGTATATAAAGGATTTATATAATCCCATCAAGGATATTTATTTTTAAACTGCAAAAAAGAGAGCTCCAGCTGCCTCTGTATTGAAAATCAGCAACTATCCTTTCCTGTTCACATTCTCATTTTGAATTGCCCCACTCATAACTAAAAATCCATAATCCTTACATACCTGAACCTCTTCAGGGTACACTGCATACCCACTATACCTCTCAACCTCTTAAAGCAAGAAATCTGGACAAAGCCATAAATAAAAGTGGGACAAAGACACAGCCATAGGGTCAGTTTTTAAATATTGCTTTTACAAACTTAGAAAGTTGATAAAATAACAGGTTTTGCATTAGCGTGAATTTTCTGAAGGGTTTGAAGTCTGAAACTCTAATGTCTCTCATCATTTTCTAACTTCAGTCATTAATGATTTGCCACTAATTTGCCAGAAAACCACAATTTTATGAAAAATGGACCAAAAATATGAAGCAAAAATCTGGACATTCAGTGAAAATCTGTAGAGTAGAGAGGTATGATACCCACATCCAATATAACCAGGTTTGATGACATTTAATATGTAATTCAAGAATGTCAATAACTCGGAAAACCTCTTTAAAAGTTTATTCAGGATGACTAAATAATAATTATTACACATTGCCTACATGTGACAATACCTCAAGACTAACTTAACCCAGTTGATTGTGAAGGATATTTTCCTTCTCAGTACACTGTAGCAAAAGACTAAGATCAAATTTAAAAGACAGAGTGACCAAAGACACCCTTGCCTAGATTAATTCAGTATTTTAAAAGAATGGAATATTATTATATTACAACAATCCCTGGTCAAGGAATTCTGATATAAGATTTAAATAATAAAAAAGAGTGAAATCCCATGATGAGGGGAAAACTGTGTATATCACTCAAGGAAAACATAACTACTATGTAATTCGAATAACCAGTGCTACATAATTGGAGTGCCAAATATGAGTAAACAAAGCAGTAGGAATACTGAATGCACAGCCTGTTTTTTTTTAAAACAAACAGTAACTAAATATTGCACTGTAAACCTTAAGAGTAACATTCCTGCTAAAAGACTCAATAAATTTTACTGTTGCTATATTTAATGTGATCTGAGGTCATCCATAAGACTTTGCCAAACTACCCTGCGAGAATTCACTTTTGTAAGCAGTGAATGACCCGTATGACCACTTCTTTATCATTGTAAGCATGGAAGGATAATACCTAATATTTAAATATGTAACCTGCCCCTGTAATGCAGGAAAGCAAGGCGTGCCTTTCTGAGCATCAGTATCCTATATTCAGTATGCATGTGCCATTTAAATTACTAGTCAGATGAGCATTAAACTGTACATAAACCACAACACACAGGTCTCCTGAAAAACTGATGGCAGTACAAAACCAGAAGCTGCACAGGTGACATGTACACAGTGTGTAATACCTTTATTATGGCAACCCCCTATTTGGTTTCTAGTCAGCTCATATTCAGCTACAGAGAATGAACAGATAACGGTAAAAATAGCAATATGTTTAATTTATTTCATCAGTTTGTTATTTTAACCTATTTGATACTGTCTGGATGATATTTTATTTGACGTGTTCAGTACTGACGTCCATGTGCATTGCACAGCAGAGACTCGGCTTCATAAACAATAGTGCAGCATTGCAACTTGTCATGGTACCAGTGAGCTGCATTATGCTGCCCTGACATCCAGCAATTCATAGTCAAGCAGATTCACCAAAGGACAGCATCTCATTATGAGCACGTGCATGACTATAAATCACTCACATGAGCAGCTTTTCACTGTTGAGCTGAGCGCATTGCCAATCTGTACTCGAGAGTAGGGCAGTCCCTACAGGACACATACACAGACCCCCTACCCCCACAGTGACAGACTCAGATGGACACACACACCCTCACAGACACACACACACACACACACACACACACACACACACACACACACACACACACACACACACACACACATGTGTACAGACACACACAGTCATGCAGACAACAGTGGACAGTGACACACATGCACAAGGACTCTCACACACATACTGATATGCAGGCAGCTGCCATTCTGCATCTGTCTCAGGTTCTGTTGGAGTTAGAAGGCTGAGTGGACCACAGGTGTGCTACTGCTCAAGACTCTGCATTACCCAGCTACGTTCCATGATAGCATACACTTTATAAATTCACGTAGGCACACACCCTGTAGAAACATGCTGACAGATACAGGGAGACATACAGATATATAGCTGTATATGTGTATGTATGTACATAAGTATATATATATATATATATATATATATATATATATATATATATATATATATATATATATATATATATATATATATATATATATATATATATATATTCAAACTATGAACTATGGCTATTGCACTATGTTCCTGATACAGGGATCACTTCTACTGTTTTAGAAGAGGGCAGGAACATAGTGCAATAGCCAAGCATATGTTGCAGCAGGGGGAGAACCATTATTTTAATTTCTCCATTATAGACAATTTAGTAGAAAATATGAGAGGTGGGGATTTAAGTAATAGAACTGAACAGAAAGAACTTAGATGGATTTTAACACTGGCTGCACATAAATCACCGGGGCTGAATGATTATATATCCCTTAAACCTGTTCTGAAGAACAGGAAACTTAGGAAGAAAGTAATATGAAGCAATCTGCTGTGCTCTGGAACTAGGGTTATGTTTCAAATAGGACACGCAAGCATGCTTTACAGTGCTTTTAGGCTTTTTACACACATTTTTATATATTTTTATACACACTTTTTATGTGTTTTTTATATATATTTCTACATGTATTTTTATATGCATTTTCTACATATATGTCTTTATCTGATTTAAGAGTGTGTATCTCTTTGAATCTGGAAAGCATTGAAGTCTTGTATTCTCCACGGGGATTGGTGGGTCTTGTGTGATGTGTATTATAAAAAGGGGATTGTTTTTAAGCATGTTTGTTTTGGTCTGAGGAAGCAACCAGGAGAGGTTGCGAAAGCGCTTACCTATGCAATAAAGGTTTCCGTGGAACTTCGTTTGGATTCTTATTTGGATTTCTACTGGACTTTGGCTTCTCCTTGGTTTTAGTGTTTGGAACATTTTTTCTTTTACATTGGACTTTTGTGTTTGTTCCATCACTCAGCAAACAGGGCTTTTCCTTTTTCATTATATATTTTTGCTGTTCATCGCATGTTGTTAGCTTCCAACGTTTGAATTTTTCAGACACTCAACATTTTTGTTTATGACATTCCCCAGGATTTAATAAAATCCATGCAGGCACAGTGTAGTGCCTACATGGAATGTATCCATGACCCCCCCCCCACAGCAGCGAACCATGCATATTAATGATGGGGCACTGCCAAGGGAGAGCTGAGGAACATGGATATTGAATCAATGTTGTCTGTTTTTTTTTTAATGCATGTTTGTGCGGTGTGGAGTGCAGCAATGCCAAGCTGTGCTCATATGTAGACAGCTGACACCTGTCAGACATTTAAATATAGAAACCGGATATAATTACTAAGCATAATGACACTTTATGTTTTTTTTTTTTTGGCATTTGCACAGGGCGGAGTGCAGCTAAGCCACATGGAGCTCATACATACATACCAGATACCATCCAGACATCTAAAAATAGAAACTTGATGCAATTAATTATTTATTTATTGGTGTATTTAAGCATGTTTGGATGGTGCAGCATGGTGCTCAGCACTGCTAACAGATAGCTCAGCAGTATATGTGAAGGTATACCAAAATTTTTAATATCCACATAGCTTAATGGTTAGAGTTATGGCTGTATGTGTAGTAGGTCCAGGGTTCAAATACATGGAAGTCATAAGTTGTCTGTTTTTTTGTTGCACACATTATGGACAAGATTTTAAAATATGGCTCCACTGCACTCTGTGCAATTGTGCTCAAAGCTGCTAAGCACCACATAAACATGTTAAAGGCTGCCAATGTTTGCATGGTGTGCAACTTCACTAAAACAATGACTGTGTGTGTTTGCATGCTGCTCAACTTTGCTTGGTTGGTTTACATGCTGCTAAGCAACATGATGCTTTTTTAAATGTTGCTCAATGATGTGTAAGGGTGAGAAAACAGCCTATATAAAGCACACTATTTGGGAATTCTGCAGAATCTACTGGAGTTTTATTGTCTGTCAATATGGCTGGGGGTAGTGGAGAAGGTGTGCACTTTCAGGTGCAGCAGTGGGGCATTCAGTAGTCCAGGGTCATAGTTGGGGTCCTTGTGAAAAACCATGATAAGCTACTGCAGGGCATTTTGCAGGGCTCGGAGTGTAAGGCGGATGCCTAGGACCAGCTGGCCAGAGAACTCACCAGTGTTACTGGTATCCCCCACCCAGGTGAGCAGTGTCATCACCACCATGATGCCCTGAAAAGATGAAAGAAGGGGAACCTTGGACACCTGGGTCCAAGAAGTGAGGACAGGGAATGCCCCAGAAGTATGTAAGTACTTTTTCCTCTGTTTTGCCAATATGTAACCTGAATGTCTGCAAAACTGGTATGCATAATGGTGTGCTTCTCTCCCAACAGCTGCAGCTGAGATGGCTTGCAATCTCGAGTCTCATGCCAGGTGCCTGGCAAGGTTGCACCATGAGTATGGTGAGTATGGATGTAGTATGCCAACTGTAGTGCAATAAACAAGAAAGAGTAAAGCAATAACTGCAATACAGTACATACAATAAAGTCTGTAGTGCAATAAAGTTGGAAAATGGTGCTCATCAGAATTGTCTTGTCATAACCATTGCAGCACAGCTAAATGCATTGAATCTGTAAGGTAAGGTTGCTGCAGTCAAGTATAACACTGTAATAGATGTAGAATGCAAATCTAATGGCTGCAAATTGTATTGCTTAACTCACAGTACTGTTCGAGCCCTTCTCTAGTCCAATACTGGTCACATAATGCTCTGTCTTTCACAGACATCTGGTAATATAAGTATATGGTTCAGGTAGTCCATTCCATGGCCAGATATTTTGAATGTGGACTTCACAGATATTGCAAACCAATAACAATAATATATGTTCACCAGTGTTGTTGAAAGTAAAATAAAGCTGTAGTAATGTTGTATGCCATGCATGTGTGTTCTATTGGCACTGCAGTCTAGTATAACACTGTAACAGTACTAGAATGCTAGACGAAAGTCATGTAACTTGCATTGCACAATTTATAGTATGTTTCCAGGTGGGCTCCAGGCAAGTATCAGTCACCCTGTAGTCAGTAGTGCCTCAGTACCTCAGTCTGTTAAATTACTTGTACACCGTACATTTTGCCACACACAGCCCTGGGTTCAAATCCAGTGCTATGTAGCACTACATTTTCAGTATCAGTCACGTAATGCTCACAGTTTCTTTCTACCCAAGAACACAAAAAATGTGATGGGTGAGTTAGCCCATATTATGTGCAGATATTTTGTTGAGATCTCACTGAACGTTACACTCCATAGCAAGAATGTGTGCATCAACATTGTTAATTCAGAAATAAAACTGTGTAATCCCAGTATGGCTGTATCTCTTGCTTGTCCATACTATGCTGCTGCAGTCAATTATTAATGCATTTGCAGATGTCCCCTGCAGTCACGGCTAGTGGGTTCTACTCTCATGCCTGCCAACTAAGCCGTGATGAATGTCTAGTTTAATTACTGTACACAAACATGTCTCTCAACTGTCATGATTTCTCATAATGTAATTAGAACTGATTAATCAATCTGTCACATGTTTACCAGATAAATTATTACCTGGAATACAATGTATTACCAAATGTGTTTATAGAACGTTATTATAAGTCCACATTATCTGAAACTGTTCTGAATAGTTATGTACCTGCATTTGTTAGTCTTGTCCCTTATTGTCTTCTGCTATCAGCTTGAGAGGTATGTAAATGCTACAACAGCTATAGGAGAATTGTAGTCACTGTAATCACGAATGTCAGTACACACCTGTAGAAGTATGCATAACCAGTGCTGTTAGGGATATCATCTGCAGTCTCACTAATAGAATGTTTTTCTCCCTCTCCCCACCCAGTATCTTAATTTATTTATTATTTTAATGTATTATTATGATTTAAAATTAACATATTTTGTTTAACTATATTTTGGAAAATGTGATTGATTATTGTTATGTTTTATTGTGATTCAATATTAACATATTTTGTTAAACTGACTGTTTTGGTGGCCATATGGTTTACTTCACACTGGCATGCTGTTACCTTACTGAATGTTATGTTACATTATGTTGTGTTGCACATAATTTACATTAATATGTACACAGAACAGAATAATTTTTATGAGTCACATTACATCTGATGAAGCAGTTAATCTGTGAAAGTGCTTATGTATTGCTTGTTCTGCACTAAAAGAAACTGTACTGGATTCTTTGGTTATCTCTGAGTCCACATATTTTATTAGATACATTAATACATATTTGGATTAATAAATATGATGTTCCATTCTGTTAATACTAACAATGGTTTGGTTGTTACTAACTGTAACATATTGCTTTACCTCATGTCCAACAGCACTTCATGATAGGCCGGTTCCAACTGATCCCCCCTACCTTGCCATAACCGGCCATGGAACTGGATCCCAGACAGGTGGTTCTCTCTCTGCTGCCCCTGCACTACCTGCGGCATTGGGTAGTACTGCCCAATGGAACAGGACCTGGCCCCCCTCTGGGAGTGGTGGCAGAGGGAGAGTGGTCACCTATGATGAGCTACCGATACTGGTATGCATAATAGTCCACCATGGCTATAACCAATACTTGTGCCAGATTAAGGGCATGCTGGCTGACCTGGTGAGGCAGCATTGCCCTGGTGCACAGTCACCCTTGGGTCAGTGAAGAAGCAGTGCTGCTGATGGTCCCATGGTTGGGGACGTGAGTGATGCTGCTGCTGTTTGGAGGCACATGGGACTTGGATTCCATAACACCCTCCCCATCAGAGGTGTTCACCCCCTCATTTGTCACACATTGCACTTCTCTGTTGTCTTGTCTGTTTGCAAATGTATCCTCACTTACACAACTGATCCTCTTGGACACGTACCTATGTCACTTTCCCAACATTCCACTCTCACCTTAAAAAAAATGGGCACCTGCCCCCCCCCAAAGAAAAATATGGTCCCTTACATAGCCCTCCATTTCGCAAACATGTCCACTGGACATGTAATTTAGTCCAGTTGGCTTGACAATGCAGTTATGTTGTCCTCACCCCTTTCTCTCGGGTTTGAGAAACCAAATTCAGGTACAAATCTGTCAAAGTGCACAGTTGTTGCTTTACAAGGAATGGATAGCTATGGTTCTTTCCTACATCCTTCCTGCACATCCTTCCCTGCCATTCAGTATGTTTTTCCCCCTGCTTTCCCCCATTTTACCACTTTCCTTTCTCCCCTTTTTTCTTTTCTTTATATTTTTTAGCATGGAGATGCGTGAAGCTCATTGTTTCACAGCTTTGCTTAGCTCAGCTAAATAAGCTATAATGAGTATATGTGTGTTTAACATTGTAAGTCACATGTACAAAATAAATACATCTGCCATGTTTCGCATCTAAGCCCATCACACCTGCAGCACACTGCATTAACCCGCTATGCCACACAACTCTTAATTAAAACAGGTGGTTTAAACCAAACATAGTAGTTGTCACTTTCAGTCATTAGGCATGCTGCAGCAGAGCTTCACACTGTGCTGCACTGCGCAAACTGGAATAAACAGTAATGGAAAAAATAGGAGTGTACCTTGGATACTGGTGCAATAGTATACTACTAGGCAGCCAAACACATGATAATGAATGTAATGGATGCCTGTGATAGGCGATAAATGTGCCCATTTATCAGCACCATGTAGAAAGTCACCTGCTAAGGCATCCATGGCAAAATACAAGCTCATCTGGGACTCTGGTGTAGAAATACATCCATATAAAGGCATGCACATACTGATAGATGTAGATAATGTATGTCATAGCCTGTATGTCTGCACATATATCTTGCAAGCACAGCTGCTGCTGCAGTGACTCAGTAGCTCAGTCTGTTAAATCACTTGCATATAGCACATTGGTCACAGACAGTCCTGGGTTCAAATCCAGTGCTGTGCTGCATTTCACTTACATTTTGAAGACAGCAATTAATGGATCACTAATACATTCTTTATCCACACAAAGCATTACAAATGAAATACCCGCTTTTCACTGCATGAAGTCAGAGGCCTGCATGTAGGGACACACTTTACACATATAGGGAACAACATATTGGACCTGGTCATCACCAACATGGGCGACTGGTGTTCCACACCGGAGGTCATCCCCTCACTGGTTAGATCAGACCATAGACTAATCACTCTGAATATCCACATTCCGCCCCCACCCCAATCAAGGAAACCTCCATGAGAAACTTTTCAAAAGCAAACTTCATATTGCTTAAGACCGAGGTGGAAAGGTTCACAACCCTCATGCTAAAGGACAATGCTGTCCAAGCTGCTGAAACCTTTACAAAGGCACACTATGAACATCTGCAGGAATGCATGGATCATGCTATCCCAAGAAAAACCAAGACTCACTCCTCCAAGAAAAGGAAACCAGTCTGGTGGACCCCTGCCATAAACAAACTAAGCAACAGAAGGAGGAAACTAGTACAGAAAAGAGTAAAATCCCAAGAAGGAAAGACATCCCTGATCAGTATCAGCAAGAAACTATGATCCCTCATTAAATCATCCAAGGCTAGTTTTGAAAGAAAAATTGCAGTGACAGAAACCTGGTTCAAGGCTCCTGAGAGCACCCCAGCACTATCAGGTTTTACCTCTTATCATGCGTTCCAGCCCCAAAATCCGGACAATACCAAGAAAGGAGGGGGGGTATCCATATTCATCAAAGACACCCACACCTCAAGACTGGTGGCAACGCACGATGCATCGGAGACCATCCAGGTGCAATTAACCATAGGCAAGACTGCTCTGCAAATTGTAGCATGTTACAGGCCACCCTCACAAACTCAGGAACCTCACATGGCCTTCCTGAAAACACTAGAGGGGATAAATGTATCACCAAACACCATCATACTAGGTGACTTCAATTACCCTAATATAGACTGGGAACACTACTCAAGCCCAAACACCCTAGCCCAAAAGTTCCTGGAATTCATAAACTCAAATGCCATGGAACAACTAGTCACCATCCCCACAAGAGGAGAAAACATACTTGATCTCATCATCACGAACATGGGAGCACAATGTTCAACACCAGAAGTATACCCCTCACTGGTGAGATCAGATCACAAACTAATCTCGCTGGAGGTCCTCATCCCACCCCACCTGAAATAAAAAAGACAACAGTAAAGAACTTCGAAAGCCGACTTCACACTTCTAAAGACTAGTGTGGTCTCCTTTAAGGCCCCGAGCGGCGGAAAACAGTACTCAAGCCGCTGAATCACTTACAAATGCCTTCTACCAGCACCTGCAGGACTGCATGGATAAGGCAATCCCAAGCAAAACAAAGACTCTTTGTACCAAAGGCAAGCGTCCAGTCTGGTGGACCCCAGCCATAAACAAACTCTACAACAAAAGGAGGAAGCTACTACAAGATAGAGCAAAATCCTTAAAAGGTAAGACACCCTTGATCACTATAAGTAAAAACTAAGAGCTCTCATAAAATCATCCAAAGCAAATTTTGAGAGAAAAATAGCTAAAGACTCAAAAGACAATCATAAGGCCTTCTTTAGCTATGTTAGAAACCTGGGAGGAACCTCCCAGATATGCTCAGAACTAGTTCAAAATGATGTGAAGATTACTGATCCTACAGACATTGCCAACATACTGGCTGACAGGTTCAGTGCAAACTTCTCCCCTCCCCAAAAGGAGAGATATCTATACCAAGCGATTGCAGCCCCCAAACATCTCCAACGCCCAAGTGAGAACTGCTCTCTCCAAAGCAAAAACACAGCATCCATGGGACCTGATGGTGTCCCGCCTGTGTGCTCCACTTAACTCAACGAGGAATTAAACCCACAGCTAGGACAGCTGTTTAATCATAGTCTTACCTCTGGATACGTACCCAGGAGTGGCGCACTGCAACTGTGGTCCCACTTCACAAAGGCGGTGCCTCCACCGACCCTGGAAATTACCGCCCATTAGCTTGACAAGCCTTATCTGCAAAGCCATGGAGAGGATCATAATGGACCTCATAAATAAAGACATAGGGAATTTGCAGACTTTGGATCCATCCCAGTTTGGCTTTGTCAAAGGCAGATCATGCCTTCTAAACTTGGTTGACTTTTTCAAACAGTCACCAAAGCCATTGATGAGGGAAAGGTAGTCCATACAGCCTACCTCGATCTGGCGAAGGCCTTCGATACAATACCCCACTCGGTATCATTGAAAAACTCATCAGCTTAAATGTTAACCCATACATCACAAGATGGGTTGCAAACTGGCTGAGTGACAGAACCCACAGGGTCAGAGTTGCTGGCGCCATGTCAGACTCAAAGCCTGTCACAAGTGGTGTACCACAGGGCTCAGTCCTGGGCCCACTCTTGTTTGGCATCTACTTTTCCAAGTACAAGCAAACACAGGAGGGTTATGGCTGACAAAGTTTGCAGATGACTGCAAACTGGGCCATAGTGAAAAACACATCTGACACAGATATCCTTCAGAAGGGTCTCACAGAAACGGATAACTGGTGCCAGAGCCATGGCCTAAAGTTAAATGCCAAAAATGCATAGTCATACCCTTCGGGAAAAACAAGGTTACCCCTAGCTACCAAATAGGTGGCAATCCACTGAGCATAGAAGAAGTTATCAGGGACCTGGGGACCCAGGTTGATAGTAGTCTGTCATTCGACACCCATGTAGCTAAAGTAGTTAGGAAGACCTTCTACATTGCCCACCTTATCATGAAGGGATTCTCATCTAGATCAAGGGAGGTCATAGTCTCCCTATACTCATCACTCATCAGACCAATGATTGAGTACAATGCCCCATTCGGAATGTATCTGACCCGACACTTCCAGCAGCTGGACAGGCCACAGAAGTTCCTCACCAAAAGGATAAAGGGTCCCAACCATCTGTCCTATCCTGCCCCACCGAAAGAACTCCAGCTCTATTCAGTCGCCACGCTTGCTCAGAGGTGACCTTTGCCTAACATACAAGGCCATGTCAAACCCAGATTTGATGAATATGCTTCACCTCAAAAAATCTAGATCTGTCAGAGCCACAAGGGCGGGAGACTTAAACCTCGACACGGCTATTAATAGGACGCGCTGGAGGGATAGATTCATCACCCAAAGACTCCCTATGCTGTGGAATAAAATCTCGGTATATGTGAGGCAGAGCACCTCGCTGGCCTTGTTCAAGAGAAATCTTGACCAATGGATGGGAGATCGCAGATATACCCCAGGGATTACCTCAGTGTCACTGCTCAATAGAGGCACAGCAAAATAATGGGTATAGTTCCCCATACTAAAGGGGTGGCGTAAGCCACAAAACTATGGGCTAGGCTTGTAAATGCCCTCGGGCAGATAGCCTAGTATGAACCTATGAACCTATGACTCCAAAGATAACCACAAAGTCTTCTTTAGCTATGTCAAGAGCCTAACTGGAAAGTCTCAGATCTGCTCTGAGTTAGTGCAGAATGGCACAAAATACACTGAACCAACTGATATTGCCAACATTCTGGCAGACAGGTTTAGTGCAACCTACATCCCCTTCTCACCCCCTAAAGGGCCCATAACCATACCAGAAGAATGTAGGGCTCCATCAATCACTGACACACAGGTTAAAACAGCCCTATCCAAACCGAAAAACACAGGTTCAATGGGACCAGACAGTGTCCCAGGCTGTGTCTTACAAGAGCTCCATAATGAACTAACCCCTCATCTAAACACACTGTTTAAACTCAGCCTCTCTACAGGCTATGTACCCACATAGTGGCGCACAGCAACAGTTATCCTACTCCACAAAAATGGAGCCACAATGGACCCTAGGAACTATCACCCTATAAGCCTGACTAGCCTGGTTTGCAAGGCTATGAAGCGCATCATCATGGAACTCATTAACAGAGACATTGGGAACCTCCAAACCTTTGACCTTACCCAGTTTGACTTTGTTAAGGGCAGAGCATGCCTCCTAAACTTGGTGGACTTCTTTGAGACATTTACCAAGACATTAGACGAGGGAATGGAGATCCACACAGCCTACCTAGACCTTGCAAAGGCTTTTGACACCATTCCCCATTCTAGTATTGTAGACAAGCTCACCACCTTGAACATAAACCCCTCTGTCACAAGATGGGCTGCCAACTTGCTCATAGACAGAACCCACATGGTGAGAGTTGCAGGCTCTACATCCAGCTCTAAACCGGTTACAAGTGACATCCCCCAGAGCTCAGTCCTAGAACCCCTCTTGTACGGTATATACTTCTCAGAGGTGCAGACAAGAACAGGAGTACTATGGCTGACCAAGTTCACAGACGACTGCAAACTAGGGGCCATAACTGATTCTCCAGCTGATACAGACACCCTCCAGAATGGTCTCACTGAGACGGATACCTGGTGTCAAAATCATGGCCTCAAGCTAAATGCCAAAAAGTGCATAGTCATCCCCTTTGGAAAAAATAAAGTACCCATGAACTACCACATAGGTAGTAGGCCCTAAATACAGAAAATGTAATAAGGGATCTAGGGACCCAAGCAGATAGTAATCTCTCCTTTGATAATCATATTGCTAAGGTGGTTGAAAAATCCTTCTATGTGGCCCACCTAATCACAAAAGGGTTCACATATAGAACAAAAGAGGTTATTGTGCCTCTCTACTCATCACTCATTAGACCCATCATAGAATACAATGCCCCATTTGGGATGTACCTTACAAGACACCTGCAAAAGCTGGAAAGACCCCAAAAGTACCTCACCAAGAGGATTACTGGCCTCAAACAGATGTCCTATGCAGCCTGATTCAAGAAACGCCAGCTGTACTTGGTTGCATACCACTTACTCAGAGGTGATCACTGCCTGATATACAAGGCCATGTCCAACCCAGCATTAATGGACATGCTCCACCTAAAAAAAAACAAATCCCAGAGAGCCACACACTCTAGAGATATAAACCTCACCACAATGATGAATAGGACATGCTGGAGGGATAGATTCCTGTCCCAGAGACTCCCCATGCTTTGGAACAGGATTGCAGTATACATCAGGCAGAGCCCCTCACTAACACTCTTCAAGAGAAACCTTGATGGGTGGATGGGAAACAGAAAATTTACCCCGAGGATCACTGCAGTGGCTCTACTGGACAGTGGTGCAGGGAACTAATGGCTCTGCTGGACAGAGGCACAGGGAACTAATATAAGGGGGTGGCGAAAGCCAACACAATCTGGCTAGGCTTATAAATGTCCTTGGGCAGATAGCCTAGTACTTACCTATGAACCTATGAACCTATATCCATATAGCAGTACAATATGTCACCTAGTACTCTGTGATTGACATAGTTTCTAACATCCCTACCTTAAACACATGCCTTAATTGGACTGCAAAGGGTATCCTCACCCTGGCACTGCCTCTACAACAGGGCTGACACAGCTGACACAGATACACCTACAGCTTGTTGTCCTTCTCCAAAGTATCCACACTGTCTGCCTATGTCTATTGCCTGCAGCAGCTGCTGCAGCCTTTGGTAGAGACAACTCTATGTAAAGGTTTCTGCTACAGACCTGCCCTCTGTGATGATGTAGTCTCCTCACCCCAGTAGTGTCCATCTCAACAGCTAAGAAAGTGGCCCACATCTACATGAAGGCCTTATATATTACACAGTGCTTGCATGGCATTGGCTAATGATAGTGCAATTCAGCTGCTTTGGCTGCAATTAGCATTTCAGAACCACAGATTGGTTTAGAGGTAATCACCTGTTGATGAGGAGCATGTTTAAAAGGAAGGCAGCTGGCTATGTGGAACAATTCTGTATGAGATCATACTCACACAGAGCATGCTTTTGTGAAACTTCACCAGACACACAGTTCAGCAGAATAGTACTGCATTCTAGCAGGTATGTAACTGTTTTTTTTGTATAACAGGATTCATATGGAAGGATAGAGATATGAGGAGTAGGGATTACAGCAGTATCTGATTACAGACCTGTGGTAATGACATGTTAGTGATACCCTGCTGACTTACACCTGCAGGAGACATACAATACATCAGGGTGACATTGTCTTTTGCCAGTGTGGCACACTGGTGTTGTCGGACTGTCCCTGTATAGTGGTTGTTATAGCACACTGCTATTTGTCTGGCACTGCTTCTATGACATATTGTGCGGTTGGCCTTAGGGGACACACCACAGTGGACTGGAGTGTTGGGTATATGATCATACTATAGAAGCTGTCATGGCACACAGGGAATACCTCTGTAATGGTATTGTCTTGGTTGTATCCACACATGTAGTATGTTGTCACACTGTGGATTATGCCATATGTAAGCAAGCAGTGGATAGTGACAACCATTTTCCCCTTGCTGTATCTGTACATATTGGACGTCCATGTATCTGCTTCTGTAATGTATTCCCCTTGTGTTGTTTTTCAGGAATAATGTACCATAGATGACACCCACCCTTCTCTGATGCAGAGAATGAGGTAAGCTTGCAAGGACTAAGGCAGCATCATGCCATCCTGTTATCCAGGGGGAGATATACTAGGGAACAGTGGGGTGCATTGTGGTCAGACCTTGTCCATGATGTTAATGCCATGGGCCAGCAGGGCAGGACATACGAGCAGGCTCAACACCAGGCAACTGATATGATTAATGATGCACATTTATAGGCAGCGGATGTAGCTTGGGATCATGCTGTCAGTAATGAAGAGCCTGCAGTGGAACAAAAGCTCTCGGCCACTGAGGAATTTCTGGCATACCTATGCACATGCAACAACTCCCAGGCATCCATCACACCATACATTGTGGAGGTAGGTGCCACAGTTTCCACAGCTGAGGAGAGTGCAGGTAAGCTTACTGTGATCAGAACTGTAATGCTGTAACAATCAGTGTGTCAGGCGGTAGATACATTTATGTTGGGGTCAGGTCTTTGTTCTTTGGGAGGGTTGTAACCTCAGGTATACACTCATATACAGATTGGGATCAATACAAGTAACAGAGCAGCTACTGTAAATGTGAGATATATGGATGTATTACCTTATTGTGCTGCAACATGCAATGGTACTGACATTACCCCACCATCAACTTTTCACAGGTCCGTCAGGTATTGCCAAAGGCTGTGGACCTGCCCCTGGTAAGAATGGCACTTGTTTTGTTAAGGAACAATTATAGTCTAGTATAGTTTAGGGCCAGAATAATGCCCTATGTACACATAATTATGTGTGTAGACAGTGTAGGATATTTTTCAATGCCATTCTGGAAGAGGTACCTAAGGTTTCGAGAGGGGGCAGTCACAGGAGTATAGTTCAACAAACTGATACATTTTGGCAGTTACATGTAAGAGCAGATACATCTCCTGGTTTAAATGAGGTAAGGAATCTAAAATGTCTTTTAAAATACCACAGGTTGAAGGCAAATACATTAGGCAGTGAAAGGTGTATTTCCATATAATTGTGAAGAGAATTGTACTGGGTTTTATGTGTTGTTTTTTCAATTATAGTGTCATACTGAGAAAGTAAAAGGTAAATATTACAGGTCATGTTTGACTTAATTTACTTCAAGTGATGGTTATAAAGGTTCTGAGTTGAATTTGAATTGTGTTCCAAGATAATGTTTTGTGGACGGAGGTGGAGATGGAAGTTGTTTGACCGCTAATACAATTGTGGGTCTTCATTGTTAGGAGTCTTGGATGCTTTTTGTATACAATAGTGCAGGTATTAAGGTACTGCTTTTTTCATTCTTATTGCAGGTGACCATGGGGGTTGGAGTCTGTCTCCTATACAACCTGATGTCAGTATCTTCTCGGACATTGGTGACGATGGTGGCTATAGTGAGGCACAGGTGGGGTGTCAGGGGCTGAATCTGTCCCAGAGGTAGACATCACTCTTCTGCCCCCATTGTCACTGCACACACTATGTATGCCCACGCATACCCCATCCCCAGAGGCCACAGATAGTGTACAGTCAGAGGGTGGAACATTGAACTGGAAAGTGTGGCAACAGTGCTCCAGTGAGTGTAGACACTGAACACAGACAGATAGCTGTCAAGATCCCACACAGGCAGATTGACAGGGGTGCTTGTAGGAGGCCTGCTGTCCTTCCACCACTTGTTGCAGGTGTCACCTCACGGGTCACCCAGTGCATGTTTTGGGCCATCATGGAGGCACAGGCGCATTCTGAATGGAACACCAGGTGTGTGATTAGGGTTATGGATGCCACACAGGCTGACATCATTGACAGCCTTCACCACATTTGGGACACCCTGGGTCAGTTGACTGATGCAGTGGGCAGATGGTGGTCTGAGACAGTGTTTGTCTTAGATCGCACATTGTCTGTGCTGGAACATGTGGTTGTAGCTGAATGTTGGACTCGTGGATATAGGGCAGCAACACCATCTGTTAAGTGTCCACATGGCCATGCACACTCAAGCTCTCATAGTGGCAGTACATCCAGTGCTACAGAGGGGAGTTTGCTATCCACACCATGATGTGGCAAGCCATAGGCTTCTGGTCCTGTGTGGTCCCATGGGGGGACATGGTCCCAGTAGAGAGCAGTCACTGTCACGTACTAGCACTGCTTCTGACCTTGGGCATGGAGGTGCCAGTGCAACACCTAGCAGAGGCAGTTCCCAAGTTCAGGGCCGGAGATGGTTCCCTATCAACTCTACCATGTACGTTCCACAGTGTCCAACATACACACATGTGTGGGTAGCACTGAGCTTGACTGTGTACATGCATGCCATCACAGATCACTGTCATATGCAGGCCACCTACAGACACACTCAACACCTCTCCATGGTCTATCTTACATGCTACCCCCAACTCACACACATGCTGTCTACCATTTGGGCCAGCCTAGGCCTCCTGCATCCCCACACAACACCCTGTGCAAGTGATGATACCTGTGCCACATCCCTGTCATCCTTGACATTGATACCGGGAAATGCAGCTATGTGTCTGATGCACAGGGTGACTATATTACTTAACATATTCTTATGTAATGCAGTGTTGGTTCACCATACCACTTGTAGTGGTCAGTGAGAGATATGGTATGCTGGCATTTGTCACATGTATGCCACACACATTTGTGTACCTTATGTGGTTCTTATGTTGTATGTTGTTGTATTATCTGTATAGCTACACAATGAAGGTGTGTCATGGGCTTGTTTATGTTTATGTTACAGGAGTCTGTTTGGATAATCTATGGATACACAGCGGAAATAAAGCAGCACAGGATGGCATGTCAGCACAGTAGACATATGTCATCAGCAAGGTACAGCACTATAACTGCATGGCTCCATAGGTTCATATGTGTATAATAGGCTAACAAGGACAATGTTGGCATTCATCATACTCATGCATCCCTAATCTGTCAGAAGGTCTGCTACTCTTAATACGTGCCATCAGGATTCTGATGGAGATGCACATCTACATATATCCTATGTCCACTGCCAACAGTTGCCAGGCAACAGTTACGATTGGTGTATTCTGCAGCAAAATGTGTAACCTGACCGTGATGTGTGTCACAGCAGATGTGTGCATGACATGCAGGGGTGGCCTGTTTCATGTAGGATGTACTGTCAGTGTTACATACCTGTCTCACAAACATGTATTATGTATACCACACTGGTGTTGATGCGTAGCACAGGTGACACATGTTAGTCCTGTCATGGATACACAGGAGGTACGCAGTGGGAATTGACACCTCCCTATATGTAGCAATACATATCCCCTCCAAAGCATTTTAGAGGCGGACTACACATGTACGGTCCTGACATGGACTCCCCAGGACATGTTCTCTACAATATGTATTGGTGTACCTTGGAACCTGTGTGGCTGCTACTGTTGTATGATATGCCTGTGTAGTGACATGACAAGAATGCCATTGCACACAGTGATAGCTGTGATAACTGCCACATTCAGTATACCAGTGCCAGTCTGGGATGTATGTCCCAAACCTATCAGTATTAGTTGAACAACAGTGAATGCATCCACATATTTCTAACCAGTGACAGTCAAAGGCTACAGTACTCTCTGTGTTCAATCCATATGAACCATGGTTCTATAACATGTTGTAAAAATGCTCTAACAGGCTCACACAAACACATGGCTACAATGAGGCTAGCAGCGCTTCCAGTCAGTGCATACAGGACACACCGAGGCACACACGTAGTGCAGGCTGGCTGTATGTACGTGTGCACACTTACTTATGTAATGGTACATACTACAGATCACAGTACGTGGTGCATGCAACACAACTCATGTCTGTGAGTACTATCATTTTAGGACATATTATGCTTCATGACATATACAGGCCTTGTTGCAGTCAGTCCATTGGGAGGCCACATCACCAGCTACAAATAGAAACCTGCAAAACCCTACATATGTCTAGGCTAACAATTGTATGCCATATGGATATATACACGTGTACCATGTGGGCTGGGTGAGATTAGAACCCCTACCTATCTAGTCTTATACACTATAGATCATGGTACTTATAGCATGTGCTGCAGCTTACATCTGATATTACACTGTCAGCTGGTAGTCTAAAGGTGACTGACATCATCAGGCCTTGTAGAAAAGAGCAGTGTGGAAGTTAGCAGCAAGTTACAGGGCCATAAACTGTATAACCATTGCAGGTAGATAGCCCATGAGGGCATGACCATTCATTTGAAGGGAGATACACACACACACACACACACACACACACACACACACACACACACACACATGCACACACTCTGATACAGTCTTACACCCAATGGGCTGGAGTGAGATTAGAACCTCTACTTATCTAGTCTTATACACTATAGATCAAGGTAATTATTGCATGTATCACAAGTTAAGTCTGTTGCATGTGTGCCTGCAGGCACAGATCTTGTGCATTACACAAACTAGGGCTGTGTTGACCAGCAACTGTGGCCTTCAGTGTAATATTGCTTCATACTGTTATCTGCATCTAGTATCCTAGCAGTGGAATAACTGTAATTATCCTAGCTATGTGTGTACAGTTACCAGTATGGCCATATGTGGCTGCTTGCAGTTGCATAGGCATACCTGTGGGCAGGGACAAGTTCCTCTGTCCTTTCATGCGTTAACAACATTATGCATTACAGCACCTGCTCACCTGTGTCTGTCTACATGCTGACATCCAGCAGGCACAGGGCTATGTGGGTAAGTGGAATTTGTACTGTTGCACCCTTAGCTTGGATCCTTTGAGCAACAGTATGGCTGCGTGATAGTGGAGATTTACTCACCATTATTAGGGTATATTGGACAATACAGCCATCCACATACATATTTCTGTATATAACAATGATGTATAACTGTAGCTGTATGTCTGCATGATATGTATATGTGTTATGTAGCTATATGGGGGGTGTATGTGATATTTTAATATATATAGCTATATGTATATCAGTGCATATCTATTTGTCACTACATAGCGATAGCTATACTATGCATGTGAGAGAGAGATAGTGGCAGCCGAATATGTGTACGTTTATCTGTCTGTATAGACATTTATAAATAACAGGTCATTCTGATGAAGGGGCAACATGATTGCCCTCATTTTAACTAAGTGTGTGGGCAGGCCCAGTGGGAATGTCAGTACTAATAAGGTGACTCCAGTCCACACCTACCTGTGCTCCAGTCCAGGATTTTGTAAGTTACAGTCATTAACATCCACCCCTGTTTCTGCAGTACTGCTCTTCACTCAGACTGTCCACAGTATTCCCCAGCTGTGTGCTGTACTTAATCTGTGACTGCGGTTGGTAATGTTACACCACTAACAGACTGATAGTCTGCATACATCTCAACTGCCCTGATTTTCACAGGATGTCCAGAGCTTTGCCTCATATGTTTGGTCTGTTCCTCATACATTTGTGGTCTTCTGGTGAAGTATTGAATATTGACGTCACTACATTATACTACTTACAGGCAAACATTTCTGTTTCAGATGTTTTACCCTTCAGAACATATGTAATAACGCAACACCTTTACTACCAGTGACTTTCTAGGTTTATGGGGACAATATTTGAAATCTGACTCTATGTTTGAGCCTTTGTCCCTCAAATCTTAGTGGCTTTGTCCACATTTCTTGCAGTAAGAGGTATGACAGTCTATGAAAACACCAACATAGTACTACCTCACATGCAAAAGATGTGAGTAATTCCAGATTAGAACCATCAACATCATCACTCATTCTAGCTTCCCTAGTCCACTGGGCCACTCAGGTCACCAGACAAAGAGGAGTCCTTCATCACACAATCAATAGCATAAATATGTACCTTGTTATCCTCTGTGAGGATAGCCATACAATGTGTGAGCAATATTTATGTTACAGCCCTGAGATTGCCTGGTCCATTGACATACCACAGGTGATTTTCTGTTAAAGCAGTTGTATGGGTACATTGTTGTGTTGGGGGTGGGGGAACAACAGCACATGATCTGCTGGGATATACAGTAGTCCAAATATCATGTGAACCCACTGTTTAACATCTCCCTTGACTGATATAGTGAATATTCTAACCATGAGGCCTGGTGACTATTGGACTGGGTATCTGTAGTCCCATGGTGGCTGGTGACTTTAAATCAAAGGGGAGCTGCAGGAGACAGCTGAATTGGTGTGGCCAATGGGAAGGGGTGTGGCCAACTAGAAAGGGGTGAAGCTATGCTAAAAAACACAAAAACTGGGACTTTAATTAAATATGCTGCCCCGGGTGACAAACCGTCATTATGAGAGTTCAATCAAGACAAAATGAACTGAAGAAGAAAAAATATATATTTCAGTGCATTGGCTACATGACAGCTTACTTCATATCTAGATGGAAAGAAAAAGGTTTTGAGGCATGAAAAAATAAATTACTTTTTAAATACATTACTGGAATGCCAGTCAAAATCAAGTTATAAGAAACAAGCAGCACTCAACTCAAACCACTTCTTGTACTGCAGTTCTAATTATAATTTATATTCAACTTTATAAAAGTGCCAAGTAACATGCTGAAAGTAGCAATCTCTGTGATACCCCCCACTTGTAAAAACGTTTCTTATCCAAAAAAGACCTGCTGCCTGACAACAACTATCTACTTGTTTCATGGGGAAAACATGACCAAAGTAAAAAATGAACAGCAAACAAGAAACAAGCTCAAGATAAATTGCTTAAAGGATTACTGCACTCATGGACCACACAATAGATTGGTATTCTGTTTAGTTTACATGCAAAACCTGCAAAGGTGACTGCAAGTCTCCAACAAATGTAATGAGCTTCTGAAAATACTGTAATCCTGTCCATTATTACAAATACTGTCATATGCATTTCAATACTTAAAGCTCATAGACTATCTAGTTATGTAAATATTCTCTGCATGGCACCAACAAAAAGGCTTTCAATGTTGGTAATTCTTTAAGAGTATGCTTATTAAAGCTTACTTGTGTCTTACAGTCTCAGTCAAGCTTACCTGATGGTCATTAAAGCATTGCTACTTAAACACAGACAGAAAACCAGAACATTCTGCAAAATCAAGGATAGATGAAAAGCCACTGTAGTACTTGTGTCTACCTTGGATGGAGGGATACTCTGCACGCTTACACTGTATAACTGCTCCTTGCCTTCTTTGGACATATCCAGAGTCACTACCAGAGTGAGATGCAACAAGTATGTCACAATTTGAACTGTCTCTGGCTGACGGTGATGGCTCTGACACATTTGTCATATCTCTCAGCCTCAGAGCACGAAATCTGGCCAAAGCCATAAACAGAAGTGGGACAAAAGCTCAAAAATAAGGACAATTTTTAAATACTTCTCTTATAAACTTAGATAATAGAATAGTATGTCTTGCATTGGTATGAATGTTCTGAAGGGTATGAAGTCTGAAACTCAAATGTCTGTCACTATTTTCTAACTTCAATCTTTAATTATTTGCTACCAATTTGCCAGAAAACCACAATTTTATGAAAAATGGACCAAAAATGTGATGCAAAAATATAAAATAGCCACACAATACAGCTGGGAACCTGTCAAAGAAGGGACACTTTTTTGACAAAATAAGAGAATCTACATGCATTTCTGAAATTAAAAGTAATCTATAATGCTGATCATTACAATTATTTATTAATTGTAAACACTCCACATTTTCTTCCAAATTTGCCATTTTGCAGAGGTATTATTAGGAGGAGAGCAACAATTTGAACCAAAATTGGGGACAATTGAGAGGTTTGAATATACCTAATTCTATAAACCAATTTATTTGCACATACCTCTCAACCTCTTAATGCAAGAAATCAGGGCAAAGCCAAATATATTGGTTGAACATACAAACAGTACTACAAATTGCTCTTGTATAAACTTAGACAGTTGACAGAATAACAGATCTTGCTTTAGCATGCATTTTTCTGAAGAATATGAAGTCTGAAACTCAATGTCTGTCATTATTTAGTGACTTCATTCCTAAATGATTTGCCAGAAAACCACACATTTTATGAGGAACAAACCAAAAAGAAGAAGCAAAAATCTATTAATTCTGTAAACATCTGGACAGTTAAGCGGTATAGTTCAGTCGGGGCTGTCTGAGTTTGCCACACATCCCCCTCACAAAATCATGGTTGAATGGGCCTCCCCCCTGCAGCTATTGTAATGTCCCATTTCACTCCATTAACCATTAACCATAAACACTGTAATGTGCATACTGTTTTACTTCTACAATGATTTCATTTCATTTAAAAGTTTTATTTTACATTATACACCTGCTAAACAAAGCAATGCAGCCTCACAATCAAAACAGACTTAGCATTAAAACCTCTCTGCCCTTGAAACTCACATTCATTGAAACAGCATTGAAACCCACATTCTAAGAAAATACATCTGGCCAGTGGCAGGTAAAGATTAACTTTGGACTGTTTTCAAATCATAGGCCCCTTGCACAGGAAACATGCATGTGTTCTTTGATACACCTTCCTGATTGTATTAAATTATATTCCTTGTATAATACAGTACAGTTGTTGGAGGGGGTTTTAAATTTATTGTTTTGAACATTTTTCCAGTAAACAATGAAACAAAATGCATGCACCAATAATGACAAACTTGCCCAGTTCAAAACAGTTCCACCATAAAAGTCTACTCAAACTTCTACAATCCACCAGTATCAGTAAATATGCACAATCTCTGCAGAAGGAAAAGTCATCTAAATAATTCCACATTAAAGAGATATCTAACTAATGAAGAGGTTGCGGCTAGCAAACAACTTTATATTTCTTTGTTTCATCTACAAATAAATTGCTTATGTTACATTAAAAAAATGATAAGCTAGTAATATTGCAGTAGGGAACGGATGGCATACTAATAGGTTCATTGTTACTAGGTATCTCCACCTAAGAGGATATTCTCAGGACTGTAGCATCCACCCCCTTTAAAAGTACAACACAGTACAGTATCAGCAATGCATCTATATACTGTGGGAGTAGAACCCACAGCCTTCTGCATCAAAAGCAAGTACACTACCTGTTGTGCTATTAACATTGCAAGTAAGCTCAGCATAAGCAGCACTAAACTTCTCTTCAAGCTCTCAGCTCCTTGTAAAATCCACTCTACACTCAACTATAGCTCTCAACTTTGAAGCACAAGAAATCTGGAAAAAGACAAAATTTATTGGAGGGGGGGGCAAATGCTCCAAAACTAGGGACACATTTTAAACATTGCTTGTATGATGTTGGAAATTTGCTAGAATAAAATGCTGTGTTACCACCATGCATTTCACTGCCATGTCTTGAACTCAGGAGCCTGTGCACTACAGTCAGAGCAACATACCACTATGCCAAATCAGCTGTTTCTTGAAAGACAGGTAGACTGAAACTTAAATAGCTATCATTTAGTGAATTCAGTTTTCACCATAGCTCTTAACCTCTTAGCACAAACCACTTACACAAAGCCAATAATGGGGGAATACAGCCCCCAAACATATTCAGTGAATTCAGTTCTCACCATAGGTCTCAACCTCAGCACAAATAACCTGGACAAAGCCAATAATGGGGCAATACAGCCCCAAATATAGGGATAGATTTCAAATATTGATCTTATAAACAGAAATTTGCTAGACTAAAAGGTTTTGTGTTACCATGTACTTTCTGAAGAATACTAAGTCTGAATATGCTAAGTCTGAAATTCAAATGTCTGTCATTATTTAGTGAATTCAAAATCCAACAGGAAAACCACAGATTTTATGAGGAACAGAGCAGAACAAAAATATGAGGCAAACATTTCACAAGTGGTGGTGGTAGGGAATTCAAGCTCTTGCTACCTGCTCTCAAGGTACAGGGCTTGAGTTTAGCCACCAGGTATATTTAACTGGGGCATTTCACACACACACACTCACACACACACACACACACACACACACACACACACACACACACACACACACACACACACACACACACATCAGTCCTACCTCATGAGTTCCCCAGTTACAAAGCCATCCATCTGAGGAATTGCCCAGTTACAAAGCCATCCATCTGATGAATTGCCCAGTTACAAAATCATCCATCTGATATGTTGCCCAGTTACAAAGCTGTCCATCAGTACTAGAAAGACACAGGCCAGTTTCCTGCCAAAGGTCTAGAAGCAAAGTGCACACACCAGTCCTGCGTCAAAGCCATCCATCAGCACTAGAAACCCCATGAGAGCAAAGTCTCGTCCTTCCCGTAAGAGCAAAGTGCTACTCAGCCTGCAGATGTTGCAGTCTGATCCCCTTTCAGTCTATGCAGTTGTAACTGCATAGACTTCTGGGATCTCTGCTGTTGCATGCTGTCTTTCTAATCCAGAATGTCTTACCAGCAGTCCAGATTTCTGGATTCAGTGCACATGCTCTGCACTGGTTCAGCAGCAGTCTGTATATTGGGAATGCACTGTGCTCATGTGCAAAGTTGCAGTCTGGATATTGGGAATGACATATGTGCACGTGTGAAGTTCCAGGACTTGTGTTCGTTGTTTTATCCATTTTTTTCTATTTTTTGTTTACAGCTGGTGGGGGTTGCAATCCTGCAGCCCAGTAGCATGAGCCGCCCCTGCCCATGTGGATGTTAAATCTGTCCAATTAGCCCATTATATTTCCTTGCATAACAGCAACAGATCCATACATATGCTATATAATAACAATAATTACAAATGGTATGCAGCTTAGAAACTTACCTTGTGAATGCAGCAGTTGAAAGACCTGTAGTTCAGGGCTTACTCTGTGTGATGTAAGCAGTACACAACCTATACATGGATAGATACAGGTTGTGTGGGTTGTCTGGAATCAGCTATTTTAATATATGTATGTGAGTGGGAGTAAGACATCAGTCCCTAGGGCCCTAGGTTGTCAATGAATGTGCCATGCATTATCTCTTAGCCAATGCCAGGGCATACTGGGCATGCCTACATCTGCCTACAGGTACATCATCAGGGGGTTGCTCCTCTGAATCCTCTTGTGAGTGTGGCTGTGGTGACCTAGGTACTGGTTGGGAGCTCTGTATCCCTTCCCTTTACTGATCCTGCTGCAGCTGTTTCCACAGGATCATATTGTGAAGCATTGCATATACTGTGAACATATGTGCACATGTTGCTGGAGAGTACTGCAGGGCTTCACCAGATATATTGTGGCACTAGAACCATGACTTCAGCAACCCAAATGCTTGCTCTACTTCCTAGTTTGTGCATGTGCCTCATTATGGCATTCTTCTGTGGGTGTGTGTGCATTTCTGATGGGTGTCATCATCCATGGTTCCAGTGTGTAGACAGCATCTCCCACTAAAAGGCCATGTGGAATGTCCCCCCTAGCAAACATCTTGTACAGCTGTGATGAGTGCCAGATATGGGAATCATGATAGCTGCCAGGGCTGCCAGCAGACACATTCATGAGAATGCCCTGGGTATTGTACATGACCTGGCAGTAGATGGAGTGGTACTCTTTGCAGTTGATGTAGATTCTACCCTCCTCACTGGGTGGTGCCTTGATGCATACATGAGTGAAATCTATGGCACCCAGTACCTCAGGGTAGTGTGCTACATGGTAGAAGTGTTCCATATTGCTGGCCCTTGCCTCAAGGGTGAGGGGAAAATATATGTGCTCATTGGCATGCGGTAGCATGGCATCCAGGAACTGGTGGAGTACCCTGGATGCTGATGCCTGTGAGACCCCCATCATGTCCCCAGTTGGTCATTGGAAGGTACCTGTGGCTATTACACTAAGGGCTACACATACTTTTGTTAAAACTGAGATGGGCTCCCCTCTGTTGTCTCTAGGTCTGTGTTAGGGTCGGCAGAGCTAAGTGAGTTCTTGTAGTATGTCCCTGTCCACCCTGTAGCGCTCTGCAGTCTCCAGCTCATGTAGCCCCTGGAAGGTTACCCTGGGCCTGAATACTCTTCTCCTTCTCTGCCTAGGCTTATTGTCACCAACACCAGCAGCAGCACTGACTTCAGCATCTAACACATACAGATGTTGGAGACCTGCAGTAGCCCCTAGCATTCCTTCAACTTAAAATTCCCATGTCTGCATTCTAATAGTGCAGAGTATGGGTAACAAATCAGAATGTAGAGTGTGTGCATACTTTATAGTGCTCTACTGTAAGTGCTGACTCTGTGATTGGCTGATGCATTCCACCTGCCAACTACATCATTAAGAAGATTTAATGGCCTACTTTAAGTGAATCAGGGTTAATCAGTAACCAGTTGATACAGTTAATACCCTGCCTACATGGAGCCCCAAAGCATTTCTGCTTTAAAAAAAAAAAAAAAAACTTTTTTTAAACTGTAGCAAACTGCTGGCTACAAATGTAACAAATATTTGCTAGCAGATGCTACAGTTTAGACCACACATGGAGTGATACAGTAGTCAGATTTGACTGCAAATGCAACACTGGCTTTTAAAAGACTTTATTGCATTAACAAAAGACCAGTATTTTCTGCTCGTGCCTCCCAACACTTTACGCCCGGAGTGGTTGCCCCTCTCACCCCACCCTAACTAGGCTACTGTGTTTATATAGGTGCATGTCATTTCATCTAATGCTCATATACTAAATAAAAACTCAGTGAGCACATTTAACTTTATTGAAAAAGTGGTGGTGCAGGGGAACTTTGTATGGTATATTTGTTTTGTAGAATGTTTTCAGTGCATTGTGGATTGGCTAAACAGGTTTCCAGTGATTTGTGTTCGGTGACTTGTGGTTCATGAAATGAGCATTTAGTGAAATGCCATACACCAATTTATACAGATATACATACATACATACATACACAAACACTCCTTGTATAAAACACTGTATAATGTAACAATACTGCCTACATGGGGTACTATATCAGAATGGCTTTCTGGATAATGTCTCACATAAACTGCTGGGTTTTCTCATGAGACTGAAAATGAATTGATATGTCCATTAGTCTGAGATAAATCATATCTAAGCATGCATTTAAATGACAGTTTTATTTCTGCTTAACTTAAATACACTTGTAAATACTGCAATAATAATAATTTGTTTTGTGTGAGAAGGAAGCATGCTTATTTCCTAAAAATCACCTGGAATATCATTTGCTTAATTTTTATTGTGATTACTATTTTTTGCTGTAATAAATAAAGGATGTTTGTCTGAGTTCTAATCTCATATCAGCATTTGTGACTATCCAGCCGTCGGTTTTCTCTTTGTAGATGCTTCTCCGTCAGTCTTCCTTTAGCAATATCTTTTGTCCTGCTTTTTTTCTGCATTATTGTTTTTCAACACCTGTAGTCTGATTTTTGTTTCACAATTATATTGCTTCCCTGATGGTTACTAGCCAGATAAACCAATCTTGTTTAATTGTAATTGCCTATGTTTTCTGATCTGAGAGTTAATTCAACTGCAAGGTATTATTTGACACTTAATCTTGTGAGCCTTTGTTTTGCTAGTTGGTTTTCCTTGCAAGCTCAGTACAAAAATCATGAATTTCATTATTTCTATGTGCTAATGAGAGTCTGTTCTAAAACGTATAGAACGTTTGATCATAATGAATGCCTTTGCCTCAGCTGCATGAAACCCCTCTTTGCTTCTACAAACTTGATTAGACTTTAATGTGCTTTTTACAATCCCCTAGCATCACCTATTAAATCATCCTTCCAAACTTGATTATTATGGATTAATATTTTTGTTACATTTCTGTACAGATAATGAAAATAGAATCACACTTGGCTTACTTTCTTCATTGAGGTCATTTGTTAAAACATAATGCGTTTCCATCTTGGGGAAATGCACTATGTTACTGCATATGCACCTGTTTTCAGGTTGGCATTCATTCTGCAATAAATTCTAACATGTCTGTGCCTTGATTCCGAGTATATACGCATGCCAAGCCATACCGATTTCTGGAAACATGTTTGGAATGTGTGCTGACAAGTATGTAATATGACACCTCAACAAATACTGACAGTATTATGAACGGGTGCCATATTTCTTCTACTTGCCTCGGTTTGCTGCCTGCTTATTTCACAAAAGTTAAAGAAAATAAATATCCTGAAGCCTGTGACAGAAGCAGTTAATACACTAGTGCTGTTCTGTCCTTGAAAAATCTTGCATGAACCAACAATTTGATGCAGACATTTCCATCAGAAGTATTCTTTCTTACATAAACCTCCTCACCTGAACCATGATTAATATATGAAGTATATCACTCCGAATTCCATTTTGTCAAGACCTTTTGCCCTGAACAAGCCTTCTGAGCTATAACACACTCCACTTGACTCATCTTCACTTGTATTATTTCCTTTTGGTTAAAGTAGCCATCAGACATGGGCATTTTCACTGACAGGATTCTTTCTGCATTATTTTTTTTCACCGACCCAGCTCTTGCATGTAAAATAGCCTTTCTTTGTGACGATATATTTTTTTGTAACTGCTTGCCAGATACCCTTTGATGATTAAGAACACAGAACCATGCTATAACTTCAGCACAAGAAAGAAACTTTATGCTAGTAAAGTAATCACTGCTCACTGGTGGTAACTCTCAAAATGTGATTAGATTACAGTTGCATATAAAAGAGATCAAACACTTGCAAGAGTAATTTACTGTTAATATATTGACAGTTTATTTAACAATTAATATAAATTTATGTATTCTGTAAACTGTTTGGATCATAGCACCATTTGCAAGGAGTGGTGATGTACATATTCATTTAACCCTATCTAAAGAATCAAGTTGAGGTTAAGGGGGTGCCTCTCCCCTTAGAAAACAGTAACACAGAAAGTACAGATTGCATATATTGTTAGCTGGGGATTCATTTTCATCAGGAACCACTGGGGACTTGCACAATGTATTCAAAGTGCTCACTATGAAAGGGATGTTGTTTTAAAAAGTACAATTTTAATGAAACCTTATTGAATGAAATATTAAATTCAAAGGACATTAATGAGGAAGATATTTTTGTAGTCAAGATCTGATGGTTTAGTCAAAAAATAACTGTGATATTAAGAAACAATAGCTTGAATCTGAGTCAGAAAGAGAGAGAAGTGGAAGAGATACAGGGGAAAATGGATGTTCATGTACCTCCATATAGGCACTGCTGATATAGTTGACATACTGCAGCATCAGGTATAAGACATATATATATATATATATATATATATATATATATATATATATATATATATATATATCTACATATACGCATATCATTACATGTAAATAAGTTACCTTGTGATAAGTGCAAAATCATTCTTTTTTTTATCTGTTCAAACTAAGTTTCTGATTTTGGTCTTAATTGCTTTGATATGGTATTGGATGTTAGGGACATGCTGAGCATAGACTTTCTGATGGCACATGGTACACCAAAGTGCTGAAGAACTAAAATAAAATGGTTTTATCAGACCCTAAAAAATCAGAGATTTGTTTTTCTCTGTTAGTCATTGTGCTAGCAGATTGAGTTCATTCTCTGGTTACTTTTTATGGTAGAATGTGAGGTATTCTTTGTTTGGTTAGGTAGTGCACTGAGCACAGCAGACCATTTTCAGGCTCAGCCTGGGTGAAAAAAAATAAAAAAATAAAAAAATAAAATAGAAAAATTCACAAACATGGAGTAATCACAGGGGTTACAGATGCATTGGCCTTATAAATGATTATATGATTTGCATGGAAGATAGTACGAGTTTGGAGTATGTTAACATGAAATTTGTTGATGATCTGTAAGAGGATTAGAGATAATAAAACTGAAACTCTTTTTCTTAGTGTTAAAAGTACAATGCCTTTTTAAATGCTGGACTACTCAGCCTGCTTTAAGACAGTTCTTACCTGATAGTAGTACACAACATAAACTCTTTTTTTCTTACTATTAATAGTACAAAGCCTTTTTCTGTGAAAGGTTTTTACTGATTGTTTCAGGACTGTGTTTACCTCTGGGTTCAGCTCAACCCACTCCATTTGCCCTTGCTACACTTGGGCTCACTCCACTCCCCTACCCTACCCCCACTTTCCTTAAATTTATAAACTAAACCACACCTTCTAAGTCATTATCCTATAACTTGCAGCTACTTCATCCAACACACCCACAATCAATTATATCTTTCACTTTCTCCCCCACCTCACAAACCATTATTTTAATCCCTTACACAACATTCTATCCCCTACCACATCACCTTATCAGTACACATCTCTCTCTACTAGACTTCACACACCAACCCACCCATATTTTTCTCCTATTTCTCTACTATTCACTATGTCAGTTATCTCCACTCTTCTCAGCAACTCTCTCCTACTCATTACCCTGTAACTAGACTCCCACTCTACTACCTTCATCACATCAAACATAGCACACTACCCCTCTCCTGCACTCCCACTACTGCTCACCATGCAAAACCAAATATCCATTTTCACATCTGTTCTAACCTCTACATTAACTGTAACATATTACTCTTCCACTATAAATATGTCCATACTCCCAACCCTCTTTCCTATCCAAATTTCTTTCATCGACTAATATCCAAGCTCAAACTCTCTCTTCTTCTAAACTCACTCACAGAAATCAAACTCCAGGTTGACATACATCCTAACCCAGGGGCCCACACAGATACTCCCACCTCACCCAATAACACCCACAATGTTATTAGACAAGATAAACAGAACAAGCGTGGTGGAAGCATTGCAATTATGCATAAAAATTACCTCAAAATTGAAAAATGAATCTGCACTCCCCAAGATCTATCTGAAGCAGAAATTCTAACCACCTGATGTGAAGTAAATCCACATAAAGCTATCATAATTATTGCCTCCTACCTACCGAAAAGAAATAATTTATCTACCTTTGAAAGTCAAATATCCTGGGCATCCCCTACTTTCAACCAAGAAACTATAATGCTAGGTGATTTCAACTTAGACTGGATGTCCTGCTCATCTGACAACCCTCCAACTTTATAAATCTATTCAGTTTCACCCAAACTATAAACTCCCACACTAGAATTGATAAACACATTAAGAATGAATGTATCCTAGACTGGATACGAACCAGTAATCCCAACCTTGTCCACCACTCTGGGTCCCTCCCCAGTTCTCTCATTGATCATCCCCTACTACCTTTATACTAAGGAAATGCATTCACTCCCCTGTAATGTCATTTTCAAACACATACACAAGAAAATAAACTTTTCCTCTACCATCTTAAATTCCCAACTTCAAAACTGCAACTGGTCACCTCTAAAATTGCTCCACCTAGACCAAGCTATCCAAAATTTTAATGATACCTTCCTCAACATCCTTAATAACCTCGGTCCAACAAGAAATATACACTCCAAAGCCAAAAACCTACCTTCGATAACCAAGGATGCTAAACCTCTCATTAAACAAAGGGATAGAGCCTGAACTGCTTATCAAACATCCAAAACCTCAGAAAACCTCACCTCTTACAAACAATTAAGAAACCTAAATAAGAAGCAAATATTATCTGACAAAAAGTCTTATTTTCTAGCCTGTCAGCAAAAACCCATAATAACCTACAAAAATTTTGGCACAGTATTAGCTACCTCCTCAACCCTGGCAAAACCTCTACCCCTGCACCATCTACAACAAATAGCACCGAATGCTTACCATCCCAATTTAACTGTCATTTCATTACTCACCTCACTTTTGAGCAACAACAAATCTAACCAACCACTTACAGTGCCTACCTCCACTAACTCTAAACCCAGCTACTTCTCTTTTAAATGCATATATACCTGTTATGTCAAAAAACTCCTAGCAAAACTAAAACCTACCTATCTAGCAGCTGACCAACGCCCTAGTGACTTCTTAAAAACTGCTGCCATTGCCTATCCTGTATCAATCCTAATCAGTCAATCCATTGCAAAGCAATATGTCTCCATAATCTGGAAGTAATCCAGCATCATCTCCCTCCACAAGGGAGGCCCATCTAAAAATATCTCTAATTATCAGCTCAACCCTAGCCAGAATCTTAGAGAAATGTATCCATAAGCAGCTCATAGACCACCTCACTACAAGTAACATCTTATCTAGTTCACAGCACTGCTTCCATCTAAAACACAGTACCTCCATAGCCCTTATATGGTTCACTAACTACATCAACCTCCCCAGAAACAATGGGCAACTCATATCTACTATATTCCTTGATATGTCCAAAGTTTTTTACATGGTATCCCACCAACTACTACTCAACATTCTAACCTTCTGCAACCTCAACTCTACAACTATGAACTGGTTCTTCAGCTACATTACTAATCGACAACAGGCAACTAAATGGGATAATAAACTCTCCACACTCCTCCCAGTCTCTACCGGGGTTCCTCAGGGTTCCAACCTTGGCCCTCCCCTTTTTATTATATTCACAAAAAGTCTAAACACTGCCACTAAATCTGCTTCTATCATTCAATATGCAGACGAGACTAGTTTTACTTACTCTGCTCCCACACCCCAAGAACTCCAGGATAAACTGCAAAAGTCATTTCTAGATATTGAAAATTTCCTAAATGAACTTCATCTCATCCTAAACCAAACAAAACAAAGTTAGTGACCTTCTCCAGCAGGAAATCCAAAGCAAACCCACTTCCTCTCTCCATCTACTCCACTAAAGACACTATAATAGAACCAGTTAACCAGACAAAGCTACTTGGTATCACAATCCACAACAACCTAAAATTCGATAAACATATATCACTCACATTTTAAAAAGTTCACATCAACCTCGGTGCACTATAGAGGGCTAAACCTTACCTCACTAAAATCACCAGACTAGCCACAGCAGAACCCACCTCTTATCTACTTTACTCTACTGTTCTCAAATTTTCACTAACCTACACAAGTCTGATTTACATCTACTTGATTCCTGTTATAATATAATAGCAACATTTGCTCCTAATATACCCAATAGGATCTATCATTGCCTTGCTCTTCAAAAATTACACTGGCTTAAATTTCCCAGTCTGTTATCACTCAATCAGCTCACCACTGCCCACTATATTATCCACAAACCTGAAAACTGCCCTGCACTCCCTAGTGCAACTAAATACCAACCCCAGAACCCTTAGATCATTACTTTGGTGACTCTCTCTTCTCCTATAAAGTAAGAATTGAAACAGAGAACAGAGAAGAGCATTAAACAGTGGAACCTAGCATCCCAGAATATCCTAAAAAACACAGATAATCATAGCTTCGAACAACTCCTAAAGCAATACCTTACTCCACAATGTCTATGCTCCTGTAATACTCCTGGCTAGCTTCTCATGTCATCAATCAAATGTTTCTTTTCTGCTATCTTCTCCTTGTCTTGCTTCTACCAAATGAAAATACCATAAAGGTTTATTTTAGTTACGTATCTAATGAGTTTCATATTACTGTGTGTAGTAAGGCTTAGGAAATATGATGTTTTCTGTTTACACTCTGTTTTTGTAAATTATAATTGTAGGCAGCTGTTAAACTTTTTGCATGTTCTTTGTAAATCTTTGTCAAATTTTTACAACCTTTTTTTGCACTATTGTTATGGAGCTTTTGTCCACGTGTCTCTGCTGAAAATGAGCTACTTGCCCAGCTGGACACTATCCGGTTAACAAATGTAACATAAAATAAATAAAATTGTTGTTGATCAGCTTTAGGGTGAGAGTTGGCATAACTGTTAAGGTTTTAACCTTGTAAATACATGGTACAGGGTTTGAGTCTGACTTCTGTTAATTGGCAATGCTTGTGATAGCAATAAAATGTTTAAAAAGTCTGTCTTTCAAGAAGCTTTTAAACAAAGAAGTGTATTGGTGCTTAATCCAGGTGTAATTAAGATATTTAGTAATGGTTCTTGATCTACTAGGTCAAAGGTTTTGATGGCCTTCAAATAATAATATACAGTATGTCATCTGTTAAAGTAGAACTTACTGTCAAGGTTTTGTGTCATGACCAAATCTATATTTGTCTATAGATAGGATAGTATATATTTTGGTGTAACTAGTTAATTGTATGAAGACATGATTTTCAAAAGATTTTACCAGACATGGAACTACCTATAGTGGCTTAGAGTCCCTTGGATTTTCTGATTTTTTAAGCATTTGAACTGGCATGACAATGGCTTGTTTCCATGCCGATGGCATTGTAGTTTTAGAAAGATATAAAATATAGAGTTTGCAGATCAGGAATAATATGTTCTTTGCATAATATAACAAATCAAGACATTATGCTGTCTTCTTCTGGTGAACCATTAGATGGAATCTGATTTTTCCTGTTTTTGCCTTCTTTGCTTGTAATTTTTTGAAATTAGAATATGGTTTTATATGGATGTGGTAATTTATTTATTTATTTATTTTTTGTGGAGATCTTAGATTGCTGGAGAGGATGGGGAGAAGTGAGAATAACTCCCCAAGAAAGTCTATAAAGTAGAATCATTTTGAGGGAATGATAATTGTGTCCTCTTTCAGTGAACATATCTGCAGAACCATAGCTAGGCCATCCATCATTATGTACAATTGTGTAAGCTGTTGTGTCCCCTCCATTCATAGTTGAGAAGTTTGAGGATTTAAAAAAAACTCTTCTGTGTTCCTGCAGTTGTAAAAAACTGGCTGCTACACTTACTAACAAACCTTCATACAATGATAGTACTACAAATGTATTATAAGCACTGTTTAATGAAGCAGTGATATCCTTACAGTTTCACAAACATTACTTTTGGATGTGCATGCTGTCTTGGACCATGCTTAATTTCTGTCAATATTTTGTGTTTTGTTGATCTTTTGGATTGTCATTGTTTTGATTATTAGATACAGTTTTCATTTTTGTGTTTTAGTGTGCGTGAATCTGTGTGTGTGTGTGTATATATATAGATCCCTATTATATGATGGAAACCTCATTTGACTGAGACCATAGACTGAAATTTCAAAAGACTGAAAAGTCATTTGACTGAAACCCATAATACTTAATTTTAACATACTAAATTTTAAACTGGACCATATAAAACCAGACTAGGTGGGGGGCTGTGCCACCCCAATTTTATATTTATATATATATATATATATATATATATAAATATATATATATACTAACTCCAGGATTGCACTACAGTGGGAAAACGGGCATAGAAGTGGCGGCATGTAGGCTACTGAAAGGTACATGAAAGGTATATGTCCTTTTCTTCACTGTAGTGCGATCCTGGAGTTAGTATATATAGTTAGGGGGTGTGGGGGGCATAGCCCCCCACATGGGGGTGTGTGGTGGGTGTAGTCCCACACCTAGTCTGATTTTATATGGTCCAGTTTACAATTTAGTATGCTGAAATTCAGTATTATGGGTTTCAGTCTTTTGGGTTTCAGTCAAGTGACTTTTCAATCTTTTGAAATTTCAGTCTTACGCTTTCAGTCAAATGCATTTCAGTCAAATGAGGTTTCTATCATATGATAGGGATCTATATACATATATATATATATATATATATATATATATATATATATATATATATATACACACACACACACACACACACACACACACACACTATATCTGTGTGTGTGCGTACATGTCGCGAGCAAGAGAGAGAGAGAGATGGGCTATCTTTATATGATTGCACGCACAACTTTCAGATGGTATTGCTAGTGGCACAAGTGACTGAATTTACAACTAATCATGCTTTAGGAGCATCTCTTTCTATGTAAAGAGTTTTAATTTGGGTTTAGTGGCAAGTAGCGGGCACATACATGAATCTTAACATCTTAATGCAAGAAATTCTGGGCAAACTGAAAAATAATGGAGGGAAATTGCTCAAAATCAGGGCTAGATTTTAAACATTGCTTTTATACATCTGCAAAGATACTTGAATAACAGATTTTGCATTAGCATGCATTTTACAAACGATGTAAAGTTTGAAACTCAAATGTGTGTCATTATTTAGTGAGTTCAGTCCTCAAAGATTTTCCTGAAAAATCACAAATTTTATAAGGAACAGACCAAAAATATGAGGGAAAAATCTAGTTATTCTGTGAAATTCTGGAGAGTTGAGAGGTAGGAGTGGATGTGGGCCACATCCCCACCCCCATACATATGTAGCTTCTTGTTACTTTTGCCCAGATTATACTGTGTGTTTCATCCAAAGTACTTGGCTATAATGCTTTTTGCAGTTTCTGTATGGTTTGACATGCTAAAGTTACAGTTAAATATACACAGTTTGCTACAAGGTGAACAGCTTTGCATATAATATAATGTCATATTTATACTTATATTTATTTATTCATTTTCACTACTTACCCAGTTCAAGGTCATGGGGAAGGTGTAGTCTAATGTTTAAGGTGTACCTGACATTAACAAAGATACAAGATTTGATTCTCACCTTTGGGACAGCATGGCTAAAGAAATGAGTACTGGACTGGTCCTCAATCCATTTTATATTTACTGATAAATTTGCATATTTTGATCAACAGCACGAAACATTGATCCAGTGACCTTTGATAGCACATCATTGAATACACATAATATTGCTCCACAAAGGATCAGAAAATACAAGAAACAAATCTTTTTGGAGGGGTCAAGCTCCCTGCACACCCCACACTGCTTGCTAATTATATATTCCAACTCTGAGATCACACTACAGTGAGGAACGGACGTATTTCCCGATCCCTAATATACTGCATTCTGTAACACAAAGAACTGGTGCTTTTTGAACATTTGACTTTTCCATATCTACACTGCCTCCCATGGGATCAAAATTTTGCTCTGTGGATCAAAACAGGTGCTACCATTTATATGTAGCTAAAGAGATAAATAACAATAGTGATGCATTAATGAAAGAGTAAATACCATAACAGAAAACTATAACTTAATAGGCTATCAAAAACTGTTGTATTTTTTGTGACTCAGAAACACATTTCAAAACTGCTGATGTATACTGAAAATCTGTAAACATTTGCTTTATTAAGGCATATCGATCCACAACCCCTTTTCCAGTTTTTGCACATGGGGTCAGGGTGTGACTTCAACAGTGGCAATTATCTAGACCCAATGCTCATACTGACAGGTGGCTAGCCCTGCTGAGGTTATTTTTCCTTAACACACACATACACACTCACACCTATAGCCATTTTGATGTATCCATTTCACCTACTACATGGCTTTGGAATGCAGGAGAAAACTGCAGCAGCCAGAGGAAAACCCACATGAATGCAGGGAGGACATGCAGACTCTCCACAGGAGGCATCCCAGCCAAGAATTGAAACAGAGAACATTTTGCTGTGAGGCAAAAACGCTATCCACTGTGCCACCCTTATTAAGGCATATATTAGGGAATATTGTAATCGTCATAACTGTCATCATCATCTTCATCATCATGATTACTTTCTTTCTGCTCAATTTTAGTTTTACTTATTCATATTTATTAAAAAACGTATACTTATTTAAGGTAAATGGAATTCTGATGTAAGAAGTATGCATGAATCTATTTCACTATTGAGTATTTATATGATTTGTTTTTGTTCATGTAAGTACTGCTATATGATTGCTATTGCTAATTCACTCTTATTATAATAGAAAATGATCTAATGTTTATAAACATATCATTTACCTTGTTAAAGAAGGAAATAAATAAAATAAATATTTCACTAGACAGAGGGGCAAAATAGATACAAACAAAAAACTGACTAACCTTATTGGAGGAAAGCTCACCCTGCCTAACCATGTGTCATGCATATAGGCACTAACTGAATATGCTATGTCTGAGGTTGCAGTTTGTTGGAGTTAAAGGAATATGTGTTTTTTTCACTGTTTGTTTTTCTTTTCTTGCCTCTACAACACTTTGACCATTGAGTCTCTCTTCAAGAAATATAGACCCATTTGCACCTCTCTGGGTTAAAAGCCCGTTGGCCTGTTCATTTCCATTAGGTCAGAAATTCAGTACCCAAGGCAGAGTGGATCAGTGTTTTGCATTACTGATTTTAGTGAGGTAAAACTATACCTGCCAACTAGGGTAACAAGAAGGACTGTCACTTACTCATGCAGCATAAGCTGCAGACAGCCTTACATCCTCTAATGGGTGATACCCTTTGGGAAAGACTCCCCTAGTCTCTACCTCAGAAATCATTAGTCTTAGTGCAGTGCTGGATTTGCACACTGTACTCTCTCTCTGAAGGGAAGTTAGCAAGAAAAAACATGTGAGTCTGTCCCCCAATACCAGAATGCCAGAAGGCACCCAAACTCCTTACAAAACTCCTTGTCGCCTGGTTTGGTGGCAGAGTTTTATGCCCTATGCCACTTATGCTTTCACAAATATCCTTATTTTATAGCACATACCAGTATGTACATTTATCGAATGTAGTGTAGCTTCAGAGTTTATATACTAAGCTACCAGATTGTGAGAACAAAAAAGACCCTTAATCGGAGAGGGGGGGGGTACAAAGGTCCCCTGTAAAATACACACTTTGTTAGTAAGTGAGATATATTAATGCATTTTCATAAATGTTTTTATATTTCCACTTGCAGTCTTCGTGTCCTACTGCTTTCACTTTAGATTTGTTTCACATGGGGACTTAATACAGTTTCATTTTATATTTTTATTTCTTCAGACAAATTATGCAATTCCTGCAGGTTTATCTTTCCCTTAACTTCTTTTCACGCGTAATAAATTAATCATTGTGCCTATTGTAAGATGCATTCTGCATTTTGATGCTTTAAAGTGAATAAATGCAGAGCAGTGCCTCTACATCTACAGTGTTAATTTTCGTGTTCTGCTGCTGTTGTGACCTATAGCATTGTGTAAAACCTTCACAAGGAATACACATTCTAATAGACAGAGGACTATTACAAATCTTTAGGAAAACTATACTTCACTTTATTTTTATTATTTCAGCTGGCCTACTGAAGTATTAATCTAATCTGAATATAATTAAGATTAGAAAATCTTTAAAAACAGTCTTGATATGTTAGACTTTCTGCCTTGTACTACATGTACTTTGTAAATATTTATTATGATAAGCTACCATTAAAACCTTTCATTTCCCCATCCTCCAGGTCACCATAGTCCACAACATATCCAAGTTTATCGTGAAGGGTATCTACAAGAATAAGCTTAGAATTTTTTATAAAAAAAATATGTGCCTTTTCTTTAGCCACAAGCTTTGATAGATGCTGGTAAAACCTGAGATTGTGGCCTGTTCAGTTTGTCAAAACAGGTTTCAGCTTAATGTTCCATGAAAACTGTCCCAGGGCTCAGATTTTTGCCCAAATGGAGGTATACCTCTCAACTTCTTAGAGCAAGAAATCTGGACAAAGCCATCACAATGGGGGGGGGGGGGGGCAAAGGGCCAAATTAGATACTCCTTTTAAATATTGCTCTTACAAACTTAGAAAATTAATGGAGTAACAGGCTTTGCATTAGCATGAATTTTCTGAAGGGTATGAAATCTGAAACTCAAATATTTATCATTATTTTCTGACTTCAACCCTCAATACTTTGCCAATGATTTGCCAGTAAAACACAATTTTATGAGAAACGGACCAAAAATATGAGACAAATATTTGGACATTCTTTGAAAACCTGTACAGTTGAGAGGTATGCATAGAGGACAAGGGCAGATTGATACTACTGGTGTACAGACTGAGTGTGTCAAGTATCACTAGTATCCACAAAACACTACTGGTGTATGACATAAATAAACCAAACCTCTCACAGAACCCGGTACAGTCCACCTCCCTGATCTTTACCACTGAAGCTGAATAAATTGAGGAACTCCTCCAGCAATGTATAGAAAATGATTTGGGAATATGAGCAAACCAGTCAAATACTTAAAACTTATAGTATTTATTAAAACATATTAAACAGATTAAGCCCGTTCATTCCTGACATGGAACTTCATCAGAATCTGTCATTCACGTTCAAAAATGAGCATGCTGATTGGTCAGCCCAACCAGCTTGTCTGTTGTAAATTGAACATATACCAATAGAAAAAAGTCTGGTCTCACAGACTTTCTTCTATTAATATATGCTATGGAGATTCCAGTTTTCTTCTCTTTTCTTAAGACATAAATAAGTTTACATATCCAGACACTTCAGAAATACGAGAGAGACGGAACAAAGAAAATACACGGATAATCAGGTATGTTAGCAAAACTAGAGAAACATTCCTGATTATCCTTGTATTTTCTATACCCTATCTCTCTCATAAGTCTGTATGGTTCCAGATTTAATTTTTTTTATTATTTTTATTAAAAAAAAAAAAAAAAAAAAAAAAAAAGGCAGTAGAGATTTTCCTTTCTTTCTTGCTTCCTTTCCACAGCACTAATGTACTGCATAAGTGTGGAATGTAAATCCCATATGCACACACAGTACATCAGCAAAGCCCCATGATACTGGGGGAAAATGCAGAAAAGGACCATAGCACCATTACACAAGAACATTATTTAAGAAAGGTAAGAAACTTTTTTTCTTAATTAATGTCATTCTATAACAGCAATAACCCATAGCTGGGTGTGCATAATGTTGGACTTAACCATGGCTGACTTTGTTTGGTTACTTGGGCTTTGCCCTCGTGACCAAATCACACCAACTGTGGGTAAATCCAGCATTACCCACAGCCAGCCATGGGTTATTACTATAATAATCCATAACAACATCATTCTGTCTTAGTGCATTTCTCTGTTTTTGATGACTAAGGCAGAAGCTGTGGAGCTGCAGGTTCTATTAAAAGAGAAACAGAAAACTGACTTGGAAAGCAAGGAACAAAAGATAGTGTCATGAGTGATTATGAAAAGACATTATTGAAACCATTAGGAAACTTTGCACATAGGATATCAAATAGAATCTCTAGATAAATGGTGGCAAAGGTGTAATATTGTAGGATCTACTTGGCATCAGATTAGCCAAGATACATTTTCAGTACAAAAAGGAGTTAAAAGGTGAAAAAATAAAATAGCTTTTGGGTGTTTGAGAAATTGCCAGAAAACCCCATATGAAGTATAATATAAAACGTATAAATTAAATGATAAAGTTGTTCAATGATAGGATGTAAAAGACAAGACAAGAAGAAACAATACTTCACTGTTTACCAGAATAACTGATTTTGAAGTCTTCCAGAACATATTTTGGAAAGCATGCCATGAATGACATTGCAGAGGAGATTATTTAATTTGAAAGTATAAAAATGGGGAGGACTTTATAAACTCTTGGGATTGCTTTTGGTGAGTACATCATTGTAAGAATAGGTAGGGAGGTGCACGTGGTGCCTCGCAACAAAAAATACTACAGTGGTGCATATTGCATATTTGTTGTTATATGCTGCATGTGTGTGTGCTGTGTTGGTAAACTGTTACTAAAAGCAGTATCCACAGCTGTCAGTGTTGTCCCTGAATGTGTGATATTTGTACCCTGTTAGTATCTTCCATAGTGGTTATTTTACCTGTTTATGTGATTGATGAGTTTCTGCCATTTTATCTTGTAGAAAATGGTGGAAATGGAGATTCTGTGTGGTACAGCTAGTGTGTTCATTGCCAGTAATGCACGCAGACTTACTGGGTGGTTGCAGGTATTACTTTTCTTTTTTCCCTCTGCTCTGGAGCAAACTTCAACTATACAGGGCCAGCCTTAGCACCTGATGGACACATATTGGACCATTCTGGTAGGGCCCCTCAGCTGATCCCCCCACCTACCACCCTAATCCTCCCTCCTTTCTAGCTTCCTGAGCACAAGACTATTTCAGATTAAGTGTCAGGAACATATGCCATCACTTCATATTGAAAATAAAGTAGTATGCTTATGTTTTAGCTTATATCTTTTCATAAGTCATGTTTAAAGAAGTAATCTTGGATTACCTCTGATCCACCATCTCCTGTAGTCCCTCTCTGTGTCTGCTTAACTCACTCAGGCACACTATACATGGTCATGGTGCTTCATAGGTGAGTGCACCCCGACTTACCAATAAACATGTGCCCAAACTCAATAGTACTTCCTGGATCTCCTGAACCTGGGTATGAGATAGTTGCACACTTCCCCTTGTCTACCCCATGGCATTTCTTTTTTTCTAATTTTCTTTTTCTCATTTCTGTCTCTTTATCTCTCCCTCTCCCCTTCTTTCTCTCTTTCAACTCATACTTAACTCTTTTTCACATTCCATGGTAAACAATTATTCGGACTATAAGTACTTTGTTCACTGCCCATTATTTTCTCATAGAAACATTTTATTTTTTGGAGCTATGACAGTGTATAGATATTCCTGTTACTGATTCTCCTAACTAAATTCTTGTTCACATGTACTTATAATTGTGTTCATTTATACTACGTTATCCTTATATCTGTCTACATGCTAGCTCTCACATTACCATTGTTGCATTAATATTGATTAATATTTGTTGTTTTACAGTTGTATTTTGCAGTGCTAAACCTGAATATGGTCCAGGTGGTTAAGTCTTCTACTTTGCTTAGAAAATATTAGCTAAATAGATAGATAATATATTTTTGTAAGTTAAGTACTTTACACAATACAGCATCTTTGGGAGGTACTGGAGATAACAGCAGACAGGCTCATTTTGAAACATGAAATCTAGTAAAATCTTTAGACCCATTACAGTCTCCAGTTATTCACTCCCATGCCAATACCCTTGGATGACAGGGAGTACTGGCAAATGAGTCAGTGGGGTTGTACTTGATGGTTGTAAGAAGCTTTGGGGGGACATGAAAATTTTCTAACCTCCACAATACATTCTCATCCTATTTTACCCTTTTCATTCTTAATGAGCATTCAATCATCTCCTGTACATGCTCTAAATGGTTTGCGTTCCTTAGCCAATTAATTCTTATAGTGTGTTATAGTTCATGTGTTAGTCTAGGATATTCAGCAATACTCTTAGATCTCTCCTTAAAGATGGCATTACTCACAAACCACACTTCTTCCCCAATCCAGTCCAAATGGTAACTATCTTTAAAATTCTGTTTGCCCCTGGATTTTTTATGTGAATCATTTTAATATCCACCTCTGCCTTCCACCACTTAGCACACATACATAATATTTCACTTCTCTGAGATTATTTTGGTAAAGTTGTTGACTGCATTTCTATACCTCTCAACTGTCCTGATTTTCATGGAAAAGTCCAGATTTTTGCCTCAAATGTTTGGTTTATTCCTTTTAACATTTGTAGTTTTCTGGCAGCTCACTGAGGACTGAAGTCACTAAATAATGACATTCATTTGAGTTTCAAACTCTTTCAGAAAATACATGCTAACACAAACCATGTTATTTTAGCAACTTCCTAAGTGTATAAGAAAAATATTTAAAATCTGTCCTTATTTGTGAGCCTTTGTCACTCCATTATTTTAGGCTTTCTCCAGATTATTTGCACTGAGAGGTTGGATGTATGCTATAATACTGCTGAAATGGTAACATTCTGTCACAGGCCTTAATGATCAAGTTATTTCACATTGCACTGTAATATTTTTGTATACTGCTCCATAGTTCTGTCTTACTACTTACAGTTAATAAAGTAATCAAAATCACATCAGCAAGAGAAGCCAAAGAAACCACAGTACCATGCTTACGCTCTTCAAATTAAGCCTGATCTTATTAACTTTTGAGCCAATAACTGGGACAATGCCCAAAAACTCAGGTGGTAAATATGACCAGTTTTGAGTTGAAATCCCTGCTGAGCACTTAAAAATAACTAACCATTATGGGGAGCATGAGTACCTAACACTGTCAGCCATACAAGAGGTGTCAAGCTGAAATTAATAACATCACTGGACTAGTTATTAGTGCAATGCATGCTGGAAAATGTAGTCCTCTACACTAGTAAGACTTTGACTAGTACAGGACCAAAGCTACCAGTAGGAAAATCCCTTGAACTTTGCTATACTGTCCTTCAGGCAAATCTCTGGGTCACATAAGGCATAATGATACTGTCATAGTTTAGTGTGGGGTCCTTTTGGTCCAAAAAGGTCCAGATGGCCTTGCAAGTGTATGACAAGCACAGCAGCACCCGTGCTACATTCAAGATAAGCCTAGATAACTGGATGGGCAGCTTCAGATTCTCTCCCAGTGTATCTTGCCTTGCCCTCCTTGAGGCTAGAGGGAAATTTTAAATAGTTTTTTTGGGGCACTAACTTGTAATGGTCTGCAGATGGATTGCCTAGTACTTAACCTATGAAACCAATACAGAAAAGGGTAGAGGTAGCAGTGTGTCCACATTATGCAAAAAGCATATAGTTAGTAACACCCTTAACAAGGCAATTATAGCATTTGTGTCATGACATTCTAACCAGGGACTGAAATATGTAAGGCTCTATGAAAATGAAAAGTTAACTAAATACTAGTTAATGGAAAGGCTGAGGCTTAGGCGTTGAACTTTTTTGGTGCATTGAGATTAATTCTGAAGCTGCATGTTCATTTCTTTTCTCTGTTGTTGTTTTTTTAAGTTTCATACTAGCCGCCCAGTGGTATGAATCTTCTGTCTTGATGATTGTCACCATTAAAGTGACACCCCCAACCCCATGTGCAATAATGGGAATAAAAGGTTGTGGCTGGATGGATGATCAATATTTGTGTTTATTCTTCCATAAGCTACATTGGTTATGCCATAAATATTATCAGAGGTTGTGCATTGTTTTTATAATGATTATAGTCCTACTGACTGTAGAAATGAAACAACTTAAAGGAGATCCGCACCCACAGATTCAAAAAACATGTTTATTTCATCATGGTTTGGTGTTTCCTACATTTTCTCTGGGACTACTTACAGGTTTTTAAATATTTTCATACATAATTTCTGAGTCTGACCACACGGGGTCTGGCTTTTTGAAGTAATTCTGATTGTTTAGTCTGGCTCTCGGTATCCCATAATGCAGTGTTTGTCTGTAAAAAGTTGCATCATGCAGGCCTCTTTCTTCCTAAGCTCCTGTCACTGTATTGATTTTACATGCATACACTGCTGTCTTTCAGTCAGTTGTAAGTAGCGTTTCATGCCGTTCAATGACTACTTAAAACACAAACAGTGCAAATGCCACAGAACAGGCTTTCAAAGTGTGTTTCACTGCTGCTTCTTTTTAGAATGGCTAAACTGCATTTTTTTGTGAAGCCTGAATTGTAGTAGTTTGACTCATCTCCCACCCCCCTTCACACCTAACTTCCCTAGCAGTCAAAATGCTAAGGGTAATTTGAGCTGTTACATGCTGTGATTGGCATCTCACAGCAGGAGACTTGACTCATGTACTGTTTTCTTGTTCTAGCCTTTACTTTTTGTATGGGTAGAAGAAGGACCAGGGAACTGTGACATCACAGCATGGGTGGGTTTTTAGGATGGTCATGATGATGTCAGTTTGGGTAGGGAATTGGCCAGAAAACTACCTGCATTCAGTGGCCTTGATGAAATCAATGAATTGGAGAGTTTTTCAGTGTGGGATAAAAGTTTTTGAAAGTGAAACCACCACAGTACAGTAAGGTACTGTTCTAGTGGAGAGAAACATTCAATTTAAAATATCTAAATGCTGTGTTTTTGTTTATTCATAGCAGGAACAGTAAACAGGGAGAAAAAGGACTGAGAACTTGAACATTTAATAACAGAATCCCATTGTTGTCCTTTAATTTTGTCTCTCCTTCAGTAAGGCATGCTATACCGTTGTGTGAACACGGCCAGCCTTAGGCATAGGCAAACTAGGCGACCACCTAGGGCACTGTACAGGACGGCCTCGTAAAGGGCGCAGTTTGTGTTTATTTATTTTAATTAATTTACTGTTCTTATTATGCGAACGCATAATAAGAAAGTAAATTAATTAAAATAAATAAACCATAGGGCGCTGGAATCATAGGGAGAGGAGGGGGAAGCGAGCGCCCCTCCCACTTTTATATCTGTAAGTTGGCCAGGACTTTAAGAATTAACAAAAACAAAAAAAAAACTTCACTCCACGGTAGTGGAGTCGGTAGTGGAGTCTTCTCCTTTAAGGAGGAACATGCATGTGTCACATCCATGCACGCCAACGTGGATGTAAACACGTTCTACAGTTGCATGCGAAAATTAAACAAGCAGAAGGGTTAATGCCTTGTGTACGATTAAAAAGAAGGTAAGTGTATGTGTGTGTCTGTATAGTTTACACTGGGCTTCTGTGTACGAGAGAAAGTCTGTGTGTATGTGTGTATTTATGAATTTGTGTGTTTGGAAATAGCAGCTATTAATAAAGTTTGTTTAAAATGATAGTCCCTTATGATCAGGTTGTATAAACTTTCCAAATGTAGCAGGGACTATAGACCCAGGGAACCCCACTGCCTCAGAAGTCCTTCTGGGAAGAATGGATATGCAATTTTTGCCTCAAAAAAGTTTCTTATATATCTTAAACAGGGTCTGTTTGCAGTGAATTCTAATGACTTCAACTCCTAGATTTTAGATGAGTAAAGAAAGGTAACACTGTAGAAGATTGATTAAAGTACATAATCACCATATAGTTTTCTCACTGAGATGCAGAACAGCTTTGTACTGCTTTGTGCATTGATTATGATGTAAGCAGTTAACAGGGTGACATAGATGAAGGAAAGTTTTACTAAAAGAAATCAGGATAACAATGTTGATTGAATTACATCTGCTACTATTGTTTTTCTTAAGATTTTAACAGGGTTTAGCTTGTAAAATAATTGCTTACTTTTCTGCTGACTATTTCACTGAAGAATCTTGTCAAACTAAATTTCCCTACAAAGCTTAGCTAAAAGAAATATGTGAATAAATGATGTATTCTGCTGTTTTTTTTTTTTTTTTTAAGACTTGGATAAGGTTTAGCTTATAAAATAATTGCTTATTTTTCTGTTGCCTATTTCACTGAAGACTCTTGTCAAACTAAACATTCCTGATCCCATCTAGGCCCAAGTTTCTTACTGAGCTGCCATCTTATGTCTCTGATAATGCCCTCTAATAAGTATGTTTCTTATATGATCAGTCATATCAACTTGTCCTAGGTTGATATCTCAGAACCATTCCAGTCAGGCAAAGGGCAACTTGAAACCTGCCCACGCTACAGTAGCTGCGTTCCTGCTAAATTCTGAAGACTGTAGTTGTTTTCCTTGAATGTATTACATATCCACGGAATATGCCTAGTTAGATGTTGTGAATCACTCCTCTAGGCCTGAGGTCCAGTGATCGGAGAGGGGGTAAGCTCCCATAGGGAGGTACAGAGGGGACTGAAGAATACAACAAAATGGTTTAATGGCATTGCAGGTAGAATCAGGATTCTCAATATTTCTGTGAGAATCATCCTTACTTTTAGGTGTTGGTCTCTCACTTCTGAATAAGAGCTGTTACAAACATATCATCATAGATGGTAGCATGCATAGTGTTTGTTGTGGATCATAAACAGGTAAAGGCTCTAATGAGAAACTCAGATTACTACAATTATTCTCTGCTGTGACACTCCATAACATTAACAAAATGAAATATGCAATAAAAGTAAGATTACCCAGTTTGTATTGCTGTGAGTCACTGCTTGAACAGTTAACATTCAAACATACATGCACATGCACACACACACACTTTATCCATTATAGCGACCACTACTAAACCGGCTAAGTAAGATGCATGGTCTAAACATGATCCTCGGGAACTGGCTAATATTTAGGGACCAAATGCAAACAGTGGATAAATAAGTTTCTACTTGTGGAATATCTCCAGGATCGAACAGTTTATTCCCTGAGATGATCTTACAAAACCTGTTCATGTTCCTGTTTCATCCTACCTTTACTACACTAATGCCCTTCACCTGGGACTTCCTGATTCTGAAACTGATCTCTTAAAGCTAGCAGAAAAACTCTGTTACCAGGCTATTTACTGTTGCACCCAGGTTTGTCATTATTGGGTCATACATTTTGTTTCATTACTGACTGGAAAAATGTTCAAAACTACAAATTTAACACACTATAACAAGTGTAAATGTTTTCAATGTGCAACTAGCTGTTTTTTGTTTATCAGATGGCACATTGTGTTGTAGAATCTGAAAGCAGTGTTAGTAGCATAATTTCCCTTGGTGCAGAAGGCTGTGGATTCCACTCCCACACCATGTGGATGGAGTGCTGATATGCAGTGCCCATGTGATTGTTGATTATTTGGTGCATTATAAGGGGGATAGGGGTTCTAGACTCCTGAGTATGTCCTTTTGTATGAGATGCCTAGTGACTGTGAACTTGTCATTACCTACTGCAATATTTAACCAATTTTTAATGTAATATAGGCGATTCATTTTTTAAGGGCAGCAGGCACTGAATTTGCAGATAACATTGATATGTAAAGCTGTTTGCCAGTAGCAACCTCTTCATTAGTTACAGATTTCTTTAATGTGGAATTCAGATGATTTTACTTCTGCAGAGATTGTGCATGTGGGGTAATATTGGTGGATTGTAATGATAGAAGTCTTGAGTGGCCCTTTATTGTCGGAATTTTCTGAAATAGGTATTGTTTGGTTCATAAATTTTATTTCATTGCTTATTAAAAGAATGTTTAAAACGACAAATTTAAAACATTCTAACAAGTGGTGCTGTATTATAGAAGAAATATAATAGTAGGAATATAATTCGATACAATCAGGAAAGTGAATTAAAGAATAAATATATGGTATGCATGGCCCTAAAAATGTGTGCAAGGAGTCTGTTTGAAAACATCCCAAAGGTAAACTTAATTCTCCACCAACCAAATGCATTTCTATGAATGTGGGTTTTCATGCTGTTTCAATGAATGTGAGTTTTGCCATTTCAATGAATACGAGTTTCAAGGGCAGAGGAGTTTACTGCTCATGCTAAGTTTGTTTTCATTGTGAGACTGTATTGTTTGCTTAGCAAATAGTTATCTGTGTTTGTGCTACTTTATTTCAATATCTGCAATCATTGTAGAAGCAAATAATAGAACATACACGTGGTAACTGGTGAGATAATCAAATAATGGAACACTGGAATGGCTGAGGAGGGGGCTGCTGCTGGGGGTTGCTGCAGGAGGGGCTGCTCTGGGGTGGTGGTCTATTACCCTTCCTAGAACCCTATTTATCCATGATCTGGCTCTGGTATTTCAAGTAGAAAATACATATGTAAAGGTAGTTGAAGTTTAACTACATTACAAGGTATCTTTTTCTTCCTATGCATTTAAATAATTTAAGGAAATGACTGGAGTGGCTTTCTTGGGTAATGACCCAGTGGGTGTGGCTCAAATAAGGGTGTTTCATGAGTGTGGTGTAGGTGGGGCTTAAGAGGCGTAGGAGCACTACTTAGCCTAGGGCGCCATTTCGGCTAAGGCCGGCCCTGTATGTGAACGTCTGCATATGGAAACTTTTCTTTTTTAAGCTTGTAAAAGATGCATGTGGATCAATGGAAATTACTGCAGGTTCTATTGGTGATTGACCAGATGAATTCACATTAAAAGTACACATGTTTGACAATCTGCACCAGATAGATAGTTTGGAAATACTACGTTGGGATGTAATGCAAGAGAAAGCTGCCAGAAAATTGACTGTGTCTGCTGCAGATTTACATTAGAATGAGATCAATGAAGACATTCTAACAGTTGATTAGGAAGTGATGGTATCTAATATGGAGGAAGCCATGCCAGAGAAAGACGCTGCAATTGGGTGCCAATGTGAGTCACATGGTACCTAGATGAAAGCATTCTGGGACTGCATCCGAACAGGTAAGAGAAATTTCAATGGAAAATGTTTGCATATATTTTTCTTTTAAGTGTTCCAACACATTCTTCTAGAATCAACACATGGACAAGTAATTTTAGAAGATACACGGTGAGGGTTACTTCAAAGAAATGTTTTGAGATTGCATATAAGGCTTAGGGAGGCAAAGCATGCTCATATCCCAAAAAGGAAACCAGCTGTGAGCTCCACCTGACTAGCTTTTATGGTTTATTCTACCTGCAGTTTTAAACATTATTTTTGTGTTCTGGAAGTTGTGACATGACTGTAAGATAATGAGGATGATCTAACTATTAAAGTTTTGGAAGTTTTCATTTTATTCCTTGTTTCTTTTTTCCAGAATTATTACTATACCAAAAATACAACAAGGATACTAACACTACGAAATCTATTTAGAAGTTATATTAGGCTTTATACAAATAGGAAACAGCAGCAAAAAGAGAAATAAAGGAAATTATTATCTGACATTAAAACACACTATTGTATCCTCTTGTTAAACTAAACAATGAACTGTAGACCATAATCAAATTAACCAAAGCCAGACATGAGGTAAAAAAAGAGGCACCCAGATGAAGGACAACTACAAAACCTTCTTTAATTATGTTAAAAGTCTCAGAAACAATACACAGCATTGTGTAGAACTAATAGTAAGAGATATCACAAACTCAGACTCCAAGGACATAGTCAGTCTAGAAGTAAACAAATTTACCCAAACGTCACCCCTCAATCCCCCCTCAATATTCTCAGATCATATACCCTGACCTTCACCTCCTCAAATCTCTCAAGAACAAATTACCCAGGTGCTATCTCAGGTCAAGTATGCTCAGGAGCGGCCTTAGGTCAGCTCGTGCCCTAGGCAAAAGGGCACCATGGCACCCCCCACCACACCACCCAGTGCCCCCATCCTGGTCTACTTACACCAAATAAATACTGGAAAAGTGCCCCTACTAAAGTGGCGCCCTAGGCGGCTGCCTAGTTGGCCTATGCCTAAGGCCGGCTATGAGTATGCTACATGTATGGGGTCAGATAACATATCAGTCTGCTTACTCGTCCGAGTGAAATATGACTTATCTAATACCCTACATAAGCTATTGAATATCAGCCTCAAAATGGGCTTCATGGCATATCCATATGGAAATAATAGTCATTCCCTTGCACAAAGGGAGGGCTTCAACAGACACAAGTAATTACAGACTCACAAGCCTGATCATTCTCATTTGTAAGGCTATAGAAAGACTCATTATGGAATTAATAAATGTTATAGATAACCTTCAGTTTCTCGACCCATTCTTGTTCAGATTAATCAAGGGCAAGTTTTGCCTATTTAACCTGGTTGACTTCTTTGAAGAGGTTAATAAAGCAGTGCAAGAGGAAAAAAACAGTACAAACCACATATCCAGACCCTGCGTAGGCATCTGATACCATTCCACAATCGGGTATCATAGATAAACTCTCCCAGCTAAATGTCAAATCCCTGTGTTTCTCTAATAGCAAACTGGCTCACAAATGGATGACAGGAAGTTAGGGAGGTGGCTCTGTCGTCCCCCAAATAACTGTCACTGATGGTATACTCCAGAGTTCAATCCATAGACCACTTCTCTTTGACATTTACTTAGAGGTTAAAGATATTAAGGATTTGTGCATAACCAAGTCTGCTAGCTACTGCAAACTTGGTGCCATCATGAATTCTTTACACAACACTAGGATCCTCCAACATAGTCTGTCCCATGCAAATAGATGGAATCAAAATCACAGACTAAAACTTAAATGTCAAGATATGTATATGTTTATTGTATAGCAAGCATGACACCACTTGCAACTATCACTTTGACAACACACCCCCTAAAAATTGATCCCATAGTTAGGGACCTCAGAACGTATGTCAAAAATGAACTGTCCCTTGATCACTATGTGTTCTGTGTTGTAAAGAAGTCCTTTTTCGTCATGTGGCTTATATCTAAAGTTATTGTGTCCAGGTCCAGGGATGTAATCATTCCAATGTACTCTGGATTCATTAGACAAATTATTGAGTATAATGCCCCTTTCAGTATGCATTTTTGTATCCAAGCACTTATCATAGCAGTAATAACCACAACACTTTTCTGACTAAAAAAACTCAAAGGCCTAAATCATAAAAATAAAACATATAGAAAGACAAGTTGGACATGCAGACTCCACACAGAAGAGAACCAAACTAGGGAAGCTCTTATTATGAGACTACAGCACAGCACTCATTCATTCTCTGATTACCTGTTCAATCAAAGGCAGGATTAGAGGAAAGCCACAGCCTATCCCAGTACTTACTGGGCATAAAGAATGGGGTGCCTATTCACCACAGGACACACACACACACACACCCACACACACCCACACACACACACACACACACACACACACACACACACACACACACACACACACACACACACACACACAATCACACACATACACACACACACACACACACACACACACACACACACACACACACACACACACACACGCACACAAGCAATTTAGAAGATCACCAATTCACATGAAACATTTCTTTGGCATGCAGATGGAAAATGCCATGTGGATACATGTGGAAGGAAGGCCAACACAGATTCAGTGAGGATGTGCAAAATCTGCACAGAAGGCCCTAAACAGAGAACCAAACCATAGATCCAAGCACTCTGAAGTAATAATATCAACTACCATTCTGCAGTACTGCCCTGATCATAGCATTCTTTCAAAGAAAATGAAACACATGGGAGAGACCCCCTAGACCTTTGGATAGAGAACTAGTCCACCCATGCTGTATGATTTAGAATCAATATCTTATATTAAAACTGTACGTTTGGATGGCTTTTAACTTGAATCCTTCATGAAGCCTGATGACCCCCTTGTTCTATGTCTAACAGAACTGCCTAAAGTATTAAAAGTGTGGTATGACTAGGGGTCAGTAGAGGAGGGAGTATTACCTATTTGTTCTATAGTCTGTCTCCCTGAATATACAGTCAAGGATTCTGCTTGCTTTTGACACTGCCATGTAATTGTACTGCTGGTGGTCCAAGTCCTGATGTAAGTAACAGCCCCAGATCATTTTCTACCTCTGCTACTATCAGTTTCACCCCATCAGTTGCTGTGTAATCAGACATAAATAGCATCAATTGCAATCTGGCTGTATTTACACTTTGGCAGGCTAAAAAGTCACACCACCACCCTCCCTTTATCTCAATGGCATGAGGATCAAGATGCATCTCTTCCACACTGGGGCATCCAGTGTTCTTAGTAGAGGGCCCTACCTATTCCCAAGCCAGGAAAGTACACAGATGCCCTACACATGACACTTGCCATGAATGCAACAGAGATCAAGGTATTTCTATGCTAACTCTTGTCCCTTCCCTTGGTGGTTATTGTCTGAACTCACGTCCCCATGATTGATGTCCTACTATACTATGCTTCTCTTACACATGTGTATTTTTACTTCCATGTTTATACGTCTAAGGGTTGTTGTGACAGCTTGAAAGGGCCAAGCATGTCCCCCTGTCCATAACATTGCTTCTATGTGCTTACTTCTCTGAAGAGTGGTTGAAAGGACCAGCACCTTTCACACAGGAAGATAGAACCGGCATCATGTCCTCACTGCCATCTCCTGCCCTACAACACCTGAACTACTATCCAAAGCCAGGTTGTCTGGGTTGTAGTTAAAAATGTATCCCTGCACACCACAGAGCCAGCATTGTATTTAGACATTTTGACCAGTGTTGCTTTGCATATCTGTAGCTACACAATTGTTAGAAAGGGTTATTCTGACCCAGTCCACCTACCAACCAATTAAAATAAAATAATATACTGCCAGTTTCAATTCATGGAGTACATTTCTTGTTTAGGAATAAAATATACTAAATGTATTAATATAAATACCCCTTTGTGGATATGTGTGCTTGTGTGAATGCATATAAATACATCCACACACATCCACCCATACCCACCCACACACATAATGTAATACAATACACACTTGTGTATATAGAATGTGTTATATTCATAAACATATGCACATGTATGCCTACACACACACACACACACACACACACACACACACACACACACACATACACACAAACACTGTTATGGAGTCAGCCATTTAAAATATCTGTTATTTTTCAAATTATCATTTCATGTTTTATGAAGATTAACAACATTTTTTATAATACATATTTGTTAGTGTTTTGTGGTACATCAAGGCAAAAGCGATGCTGAGAATGTGGAACTGAGAAAGGATCTGGATCATCAAATACTGGTAAAATAATCCTTTCTGTAACTTCAGAGGTTGCTGCTTCCCTTTATAAAATCTTTCCTAATGCCTTTGATATCCACACATGAAACAGAACAATTGCAGTTTCCCCAGCTCTTAAAATCATATACAATTGAAGTTTGTTTCACAGTGCAGTAGATAAAATGCCTTCAGTTCATCTGTCTGTGTAACATATGTCTTATTAGAGATAAACAATTGGGACAGATTGACCTTTTTCACACAAGGTCTTATCAACCATCCCATGTGAATCAGCTTTTCTCCACATCAGAGATAGGCATCCTGCTTTGAAAATCAGTGTGAGTGTGTGTGTGTGTGTGTGTGTGTGTGTGTGTGTGTGTGTGTGTGTGTGTGTGTGTGTGTGTGTGTGTGTGTGTATGGGGGGGATATCTTCAGAATCTAATGTTTAAATCTTTCCTACTTGAACTAGCAAAGGAAGAAAAATTTGTGTGCTGTGTGTATGTATATATTAGTAAATGTATCTTCTTTTATTTGACAACTAAGACAGTGCATGGTTTATTGTAAGACATTGTCGTATTTACAGCATATTTGAAATGCAAGGTAAGCTTTGAGCACGGAGATAAAACTGCTACTACAAACAGCACCTGTCTTGGCAAAATTAAAAAAAAAAGAACTGAGAATGGACAAATACATTTGCTGAATTAATAAATGTATTTTATTTTTCTGTTATAGCTAGGTTAGTTATTTCATATCTGCTTGAACTCTCTTGATTAACGCCAAACCTCTTAGCCTCTGGTACTTCCATTAGAAAATAGAACTCATGTCAATTTGTAATGTCTGAGCTTAAAATATTCTTGGAATTGTAATACTTGTTAATGTGCCTCTGTGCATAAATAATTTGAGCAGCTGGTCTTGTAATATAAATTTCCAAAATCTCATAGCTTTTAAAATCTCTTCTCCACAATGAGGAAAACATCTCAAAATCAATATTACTTTAAAAAAACGCTGATACTATTCATGTAAAAAGATGATAGAAGAACAGACTTGCGTCGGTATCCATTTTCTGAATAGTAAGACATCTTGACACTGCAATGTCTGTAACTTTTTAATAACTTAAACATATATACTTCTCAAAAGCACATATTTTATGAGGGAAAAAGCATAATTATGTGACAAAATTAAGAATATCTATGAGAATATGTAGTATGTTAGACGTGTTTGAAGAATAATAGGCAAAAATATGAAAAAGTTGCTAATGGCCTAAAAAGGAGTACTCAACAAACAGATACCTAGAATTGTTGTTAAATAACAGAAGAATGCAGGATATCGCAAGTAAGACTGAGTCGGTGATTCTGAAGCCTGTTATTTTTGTGTGCTTTTTAATTGCTTCATGACAATATTTTGATCAGTGAAAACCTGTATGTGCATACATGAATTTGAGAAAGCAGGAATAATATACTCCGAGTGTGTAGTAACTTACTATCCACTGGGTATAAACTATTAAACTATTATTTTTCTTTCAATTCTTCTCTACATACTTCTATATGTATTATTTTTCCAGATATTAGCATAAAGAAAAACAATGTGCACAATTCAACAAAAGATGATTACTGAAATTAATCAATATGAGTCAATACAGGAACATCAAATACCTACAAAGATAGCACAGCTCAATTTAAAATCGGATCCAGCTTTTCAAAGGCAGGCACAACACTTCCATTACTTTTTTCTCCACTACAGAGTTTGCTGCAACGACACCAAGGATTTCCAATGCACCTATTTTACAAGGACATATAGCTTTAGGCAGTACACTTCTGCAATCATAGCCATCTCTGCCTCATAGTGCTTGGTTCTCTGGTTCAGATCCTGATGGGAATGCCTTCTTTGTGGAGCCTGTATGCATGCACCTTGTATATGAGCATTTTCTCTAGGTGTTCTAGCTTACTCCCACATTCTAGTAACTTGACAGTAGTTTAAATGGTGGTCTTCCCTACCCATGCTTGAGGTGAAATTGCTTGAGCGTCAGTAGCCAACTGAAAAAATATGAATTCCATAATGCCAAACACGGTTTCACTTTCACATAAGAAATCATTCTTGGTGTGATTTCTAATTGTGTGCCTGCGATGAGTCACTTCTTTAGAGAGATTTCTCCCTTCTTCCAGTTGGTGCAAATGGTGAGCTGGTATATAAGTTCTAGAGGAGTGTGGGGCTCGCCCCCACAATGGGGGAGGGTGCAGAAGGGGATTGCACCCTGCAGTAAACAAGATAGAATGAGTTTTATGCTCTTTTTAATTACGGGCTTTTATTCTTTCAATTGGAAGTCAACTTTCAGGAAGTTGGTGTTTCATAATAGAACCTAACTGGTGATCCTTTAGATTCCCGATGTGTGTGTGTGTGTGTGTGTGTGTGTGTGTGTGTGTGTGTGTGTGTGTGTGTGTGTGTGTGTGAGTTTGTGTTTATCGATCTGTATGTGCATGTGTGTGAGAGAAAGAGAGACTAGCACTGGGTCTCATCCAAGATTTATTATGGCCCTCTACATGTGGCATGCTGCAGTGGTAAAGCAGTAGCGTTGTTACCTCACAGCAAGAGGTTCTCCCATTCGATTCTCGGCTTCGCTTGGGAGTGCCTTCTGTGTGGAGTCTGCATGTCCTCCCCGCGGTTGGGTAGGCTTTGAAAGACATTTGTGCGTAAATGGGCGTGCCTTTCTGAAGGTTGGGTGTCGAGCTGGTACCTCGGCGTTTCGTAAAAATCTACTGCTAATCATTAGCAGACCAGAGTTCCACTGTGGTGACCCTTTACCATGAAAAAGCCAAAAGACAAACACCGACCTAATGAATGCCAAGATACATTTTATCTCCTACAACCCTTAAAGTGGTCATTAGAAAATAAATGAATGATACATTTCTGATTTCTTTATATCGCAGCATTTGCATTGATGTATACAGTTGTGAAACTTTTTCATATTTATGACCACTTGCATCATGTACTCAGAAATCCCATGAACACAAAAATACCTTCTCTAAATCACCTGTACTGGTGGCTTCTAACAGGAAATATTCTAAAAGTGGCAACAGTCATACTCTACTTGATACCTATGGCGTTGCCATTTTGTAGCAAACAACATGCCATATCCCATCTGCGAAAACTGTCAATCTATGTAAAACAGGGCTATGAGGCATAACTGACCCAAGGGAAATATAGCATTTTAGAGCAACTAAAAGGCCTGTACTAATATAAACCGATGGCTTTTCAATCCTGAAAACACGCTGCTATTGTTCTCCTAGTTTAAAACACAAAGGGATCCAATAACTCTTAATAACTCAGAAGTTCTAATACTAGCACTGTAAAGGGGATATGATTTCTATGTGCAAAACCAGCTGCATGGATTAGGTAGCGGAGTTGGTTACTGGAGGTTTGGTTCATTTATCCCAAGGGGAGAGTTGGAACATGCTTGTGGTACCATGGATATCTCTGGTTGAGAACAATGATCTTTAAAGTTAAAATGTGTGAGGTATCTTGTCAGTGTGTATACAGAAACAAAACCTGATGTACTGCCTGTGGTCCTTTTGGGGTATCTCTGCCTGACATTATGCCAACACCACATCCTTTATCTCTGATTGAGTACTCAAAGTAGAAATAGTTAGATTTCCTCTCTCTGATCTCTGTTTTACCTGGTGATCATAAACTAGGATCCCTAAGCAGCTGGACCATTAAAGACTGAGGCATATGTAATGACTAGCATATGGTCAAGACAGGTAGGGTGTTAAAAAGGCTCCAAGATCTCATGCAGAATAACCAAAACAGTTAAAATCAAAATAATTTTTTCATGCTTTAATTTAGTGATTTGAAGGAGCATTTCCTTATAGAAAAAATAAGTGAGCACTTACATTGTCTCCCTTGTGTCTGAGGTTGATTTGTTGCAAATAAGAAAAAACATTTTAGTGGTATGATATCACAGAGAGATGTTTGGATGGAAGGGGACGGGGTAAGGTACCTTACGGTCATTCAAAGGTGTTTCAAAAAAGAATGACAAGTAAGGAAGCTAATAGCCTTTTCCTAAGAAAATCATAAATTCAATTTTACACGAAGAAGATAATATTGCACTAGTTTAGTATTTCCTTTCACAAATGTTAAAACAAACATATAATTCAATTCAGCATGTAAAGAACTGTTATATAAAGGTCATGTTGTATTTTAAATATCTTAGTTGCTAAGTTTGAGTATACTATCTATAATCAAAGCTATTTACTTAATTTAAATTTGTTAACTGGGTATAAAACTGATCCAAATGGATCTGTTTCAAGTTCAGTCCAAAAACACCAACACATGCAATACATATGAGTAATGAAATGTTCATACAGCACACAATATAACTTAAATAACCAGCAATTATTGTCAGGAAAACAAACTGATGTTTAAGATAACGGTGTATACATGCTTAAGATAAATGAAACAAAGATAATGTTATAATTCATTGATGAAATGTAGGGTTAAGATTCTAGGTAGAAAGGTATGAAACTGGAGGTATACAGATGTTAAATTAAATGAAGTAAGGTCTATAATGAGAAAAAAACAATCATTTAGTATTGATTATATTTACAATTATTTACTAAGAAAATGATTTCGATATGTGAAGGGCAAGGTGACGGGAGAAAAAAATTAATATGTAGTATGAGGCAGTGCTATTGTTATAAATGTGGTGAGGCCATGGAGAGTGACTTTATTCTTTCATTTTGCATTCATCAGATTGAATCCACTGCAGGGTTACAGGTGAGCTGCAACCTGTTCTGTTACTCAGTGGGCACAAGTCTGAGAAACTTATCTTGAATGGGGCAACAAACCATCACAAGACATGTGTAAGCGCTCACTCACTCACCCACTCACCAACTCACTCACTCACTCACTCACTCACTCACTCACTCACTCACTCACTCACTCACTCACTCACTCACTCACTCACTCACTCACTCATTAATTCTTACACAGCCAATACCCACCACATCCATTTTCACATAGCAAGGACATGCATTGGCAATTTAGAGTAGCATCGACCAACATACAGCACATGTTTTGTAGTTGAGGAGACAGCACCCCATGCAGGAAAAAACAAAGTGGACACAGTGGGGATAAGACAAATGCCCACAAAACACCCTAGCAGAGAGCCAGACTGGTGGTCCAAGCACTGTGAGGCAGCAACATTAACTGATGTTCCACTGTGCTTTATGGTGGCCTCACAGAGAATCAGGCAAACTATCTGCTAACTTGTGGAGACAGGATATTTGTATAGGCTGTATTCAACAAGGGTAGAGAAAAGGCTGGCCTCAGCAGATGACATTACCAAGAGGAAGATGGAAATCTTGAATCTAGCTTTCCTATCCTCTTTTGTGAATAAATTGTCAGACATAACTGCTGAGACTGGGTCCATTCCTCTAGGTAAGGGCATAGTTCTGAGATAACAAGGCTAAAGGGGTGGACCAGAGCCTGTTGAAAATGCTTATGAAGAATAATATTGTTGTCATGCTTAATGTGCCTTTTCAGTGTTAGCATAATACTTCTGCACATGCATATTTGAGACAGAGGTTCCATTTTTAAAAGGGGGAACAAGTGGGTGTGCCCCATTTATAGAGGACTTAGGCTTTCCCAAGGAAGCTGAAAAGTCTATATTAGGCTGCAGAAAAGGAGACTGTTGACTGCTGAGGCTCTGATAAGGAACAGCATGACAAATTCTGTCCTGGCACTGGAACACTGGTCAATTCATCGTCCTTACACGGACATTGGAATGGGTGATATCACTTCACCAAATGTGTCTGCTTTTCTTTTGTGGCATTCCCAATCAGGAGTGTAAGGGGTTATACTTTGAGTCCTGACACTTTGTAAACTACAATTTCGTCACTAAAATAATGAATTTTTAAATTCACCATTGAGTCTTAAAAATGAGGTTCTCTTATCCCCATTTTGGGTGATGTGCTCCCTAAATCCTATCTTTAAGATCCGTGTACCTTGGAGTAGGGTGGAGTACTGTGACATAGCACAATGTCAGAATTTGCATGTATTCTCCAAGTAGAGTTTTGGGGGTGAAGGGAGCAACTGCCCCAGACAGAAAGTGTTAGAGGGCATGATAGAGAGTTCCTGCTGCACCTGTCCTGCAACATGTTTTTTTTCTAAGTAATAAAATGCTGGTATAGAAAGGCACTTTAGCAATTTGTTCTTTTTTGTTTTTTTCTCTTGCTCTTTACTTAAAGAGCTGAGGGAGAGGGGCAGTATTCTGGGGACTCTCACTGGGTGCTAGATGAACATGTACATAGCAGAGAACCCTTTCTTGATGGGACACCGGTTCATTTTGAATCCAAATACCCAATCATACACTCAGTGCATGCAGACTTATGAGAAACCTATAGGATACCATTTCACCTGGTTTTATGTATTTGGGATATTTGAGGAAACTGCAGTCCCCAGTAACAACCTATAGGGACACAGGGCTGACATGCAGATCCCAAACAGAAGGCAGCCCAGCTGGGAAACTAACCAGAAAGCAAGACAGCAATTCTAATCATTGTACTGCTGTGTTGATATGTCAGTATTTGCTTTTAATAAAATGCTAACAGTTAAACATTACAAGATATTCTGAACAGAAAGGAGTTTCTTCAGATGACTTCTAGGAATGTCCATAGTGAACGAAATGTTTGGAATTGCATGGTTACTAATTAGTTAAATGTTCCTCTTGAGTATTTAGCTGCAGACTTCAGCTATTCAGCTTCTTCATTGCTATTCACTTACTGTGACAATTGTTTTTCTTCAGTACATAGTTTGCACATGCCTACCATATATGGGACTGACTTATGTCATCATACTTGGCTATTTTTTTAGGGAAATAGCTGAGTCTGGATGCACTACAGAGAGATTTTTACCAGAATTACAAATCACATTATAGCAGGTGTCATTTCTTCCAGAAAAACATTCACATTATACAATATGTGCATAGGGTTTCTAAACCAACATTTTTGGGGGAAAAATTCAGAATTTGTTTTAGCCTGAGTAGTAGTGGCCTTCGTAACAGCAATTGTGTGGATGGCACAACATCTCTCATAGGAGGTCCAGGGAGCTTCTTCCCACATATTTGTTTTGTATGTATGTACTTTGGAGCTTTTCTCCCCAGGCCTCCATTGAAAAATAGCTCATCTTGGCCCAATGGACTTTCCCAGTTAACAAATTGCAAATAAATAAATAATTCAGTCAAAAGATCTTAATCTTGCACTTTTGAGATGGAATGTTGAATGTTTTTTAAAAGCTTCAATATAGTAATATTAAATGTAACCAAGCTGTACTATATATAGAATCCATAGTTTAGAAAAATGAATTTAGTTGTGCAGACATAGTTATTACAGATATCATTTTTTAATTTTCTGTAGTACATTTATTTTAATATTGTAGGGCTCTTAGATATTCTGTATGTTGAATGGAGTCTAAAGATGCATTGAGACCTCTGGCATAAATGTAATTTACAATAAAATTTTTAGCTATTACCCGTTTATCCTGGTAGAGCCATGATGGCACCATCATTCAGGCAGCCACTGGTGAGTTGCACTTACCTATTTCCTGTTACCTTGGTACAGGCTGGATGAGAGCTACTTTCTCAAAGCTGACCTATAGTCACATGACTGCCTGAAGCATGCACTTATTTTGCTTAATGAGTACTCATACTTGCTCCTTCACAATACCTTGCTACAACACCTAACCCGATTCAGTTATAAGTATTACAGTGACCTAGGCTACCTTATTCTCCACAGGATGACAAGCTGAAGTTGACTATCCATGCTACCCTGCCCACTCATCTCCTCCAGTGTTTGAGTCTGTAAGAGATCTCAAGTTGCATGGATTAGATGGAGGGCTTTCTGTCTCTGCAACAACTGGCATACTCTTAAGTTAACATAATGATGGAAAAAAAAGACCAAAAATGCAGGAAAAGAGTGAATCTCGATCATCGCTCTTCTCCTTTAAAATTCTTTTTTGCAGGGGTTCAACCCCCACCCCCTGTGCACCCTGTTGTGGGAGCAAGACCCTCCAAACTTATATATACTAACTGAGTTTGCCATACCTTTGAGGAAGGGAATATCCTGAGAAATAGCCATTTCAGACATAATTATATGTAAGTCCATTTTTGGGCAGTTTACTCTCCATGTTTACTCTCCAGGACTAACTCTTGGGGGTCCCGATATTTCAAATGGTTCCCTACTCATTTACTTATGCATTGTTTCTTTTTGGAGATTTTAATGCTTTTTATAGGTTCTTAGGTTCATAGGTGTGTACTAGGCTAATGGCCCTGGAGCCTATTTAAGCCTAGCCCAAAAATATTCCTTGGCATCTTGCTGCCTGGCTTTAGTTACCAGTACCCCTATCTAGCAAGGCCATGGAAGCGATCCCTGGGGTGAATTTTCTATTACCCATCCACTCATTAAGATTTCTCTTGAAGAGGGCCAGTGAGGTGCTCTGCTTGACGTAGATTGGAATTTGTTCCAGAGCATGGATAGCCTCTGGGTCAAGAACCAGCATGTTCTGTTTATTGTGATAATGAGGTTGAGTTCCTTGGAGCACATGGTGTGGATGGAATGGGATTTCTTTAGATGTGACATGTCTAACAGTTCTGGGTCAGACATGGCTTTGAAGGTCAGGCAGAGATCGCCTCTAAGTAGGCAATATGAGACAGAGTATAGCTGGAGTTTTTTGAGTCTGTCTATATAGGACATGTGTTTAAGGCCTAGGATCCTCTTGGTGAGATATTTCTGTGGCCTTTCCAGTTGTTGTAGGTGTCTAGTGAGGTACATGCCAAATAGGGTGTTGTATTCTATAATAGGTCTAATGAGGGATGAGTAGACACGGACTATGACCTCTTTCTTCCCGGGTTAAAAACCCTTTGTAATGTGATGTGCCACATAGAAGGACTTTCTGACCACAGTGGCGATGTGGTTATCAAAGGAGAGGTTGCTGTCAACCTGTGTCCCCAGGTCCCTTATCACACCTTCGGTGTTTAGTGAATGTTAGAAAAATATGTACTTAAACATATATGTAGTGTAAGTTTAGAAGCAGTACAATATGTAATGCATTTGATTCTATTTAACAATATGGCAGTAGAAATGATCTTGCATGTAATTGCTTGAAACTTAGCAGCAGTGTGGTTAACCTCTGACCCTGGCAGTAGCCAGCTCAGCAGGCTTATGTCTTTCAGCAACTATTATCTGCTGGGTTAGAGAGAAATAAATATGTATGCATGTATATCTTTCTTCCTTCCACCGAGAAGGATGGCCTTGTGAGCTCTATCGAAGATAGAGTACAGCTGCTTACCAGAGAGACAAAGAAACGTATTAAGAAATGAACCGACTATTGTATTCAAACTGGCCTGGAACCTTGAAAGAAGCAACATTTACAGAAAGACATTGTAATTGACCAGGTGCCTTGCAAGGCTGTGTTATTCTCATGGGAAAGTTTTTAAAAAGTATAACCTCAGCACTTTCTTATGAATAGAATATTGTAGACTGTTATGATGTAGGTGCCCTGTGACTGACCACGTCAGTAAGGTGGGCACAGCTTGAATGTATAGTGTATTTAAAGAAGTTTACTTCCTGTATCATGCCAGTCAAAACTCTATACTTATTTTGTATAGTTTTTTGCCTCCTAATGTACATTAGTAAAGAAACGTTATTTGAACCTGAGCATCCTGTGTTATTGACTGTCATTTTGAAAAGCCTAATGATTTTTACAGTCTGATTTTAACAATTTATTTGACATTTTGGTCCTTCTTAGCCAGAATTCCCTTGGTAAGCTGCAGGTCAGAGTGCATGGGTGGTAATAAATCTGCGCAGGAGAAGCTGCCAAAAATGGTTCTTCTTGAGTGAAAAGACCTCCGACTGAATTGTTGTGTGTAAAGAGGCTGTCCACTTTCTGATCTGTGGCTGAAAAGCGGAAAACTGGATCCCAAGAAGAAAACGTGCAGTCATAAACGGGAGGCTCAGGTAAGGAGAGTTTCCCTCTTTGTCTTTGTTTTAGATCAGGGACCAGGTTACACTGTACTGTTGTTAAGATTTGTGATAGCAGGTCGAGAACGTATTGAAGTACTGTATGTTTGGTCATAGATCAGGGGAAAAAACAAAGCAAAGTAAACAGTCATTCTAGACACTACTGTGGATACAGGGAAGAAGATACCACGTGCAGGGAGAAGGGTTACGTAACAGTCTTTTTAAGACATGGGAAATCAGTGCACTAAAAGATCGCGAGATCCTCCTTTGACGGATGATGCGAAATATATGCAATTGCAGAGAGCAGATAATGTGAGATATTTTGCAAAATGGGTTAATAAATATGAATTTGATGGTAAATTAGACAAAGTTTCGTTAGTGAAACTTTTGAAACAGTTAAAATCTGACGCAGAAGGTCAGGCGAAAAAACAGCGACAGTTGGGTATTCCTCAAGCACACAGGTGGATTGAGGAAGTAAACCGAAGGGAACAAAAGGTTAAAAATGCGAAATATTCTTAGATAAAGAAGATAATAATACAGTAGTAGCGATGGCCCCTCCCCCTCCACCCCCTCCGATACTTTACCCAGGATATGAAGCGGGAGGACAGGCCGGTCCCCCCCCCCACGTTATCCTGAGGCAACAGGGGCATTAAAACAACCATTTGTAAGAGAACCTATTGAAACTAGATCCCGAACACGTAAAACACTTAGGGACACTCAATTGAGAGATTCACTAGAAGAGAGTGAGGAAATCTGTCCATTAATTGAAGTACCATACCCTCAGGCAGGACAGGAAGGCCAGGACCCAACCCTCTTAGTATATAGACCATGGACACCGGAAGATATCCGGAAGGCTACAGAGGGAATTCCCCATCCGAAAATTAATCATGAAAAGTTTATACAAGATTTACAAGGTATGCGATTGAGTTACCACTTAAATGGGGAAGAAGTAGAGAAGGTTATTAGACAAATTATAGGCCCAGACTGGCACTTGGTTTGTGGCGCCTGGAGTGCACGTGACGCGCAACTTAAACCCCTCCTACATAGTGACGCAGAATTAGACACTAGGTTGAAGGGTCTTACGGACCGAATTACTGAAAAATGGAAACCTAGAGCAGATTGGACCTGTATTAATCAGTGCATACAACAAGATAATGAAACTGTGGATGGGTACTATGGTAGATTATTAGAATGTTTCAATAACCACAGTGGTATGCCTATTCCTGAAAGTCAGAAGAATGATAGCTCATATGAACAACAATTGAAAAATGCATTTTTGAAAGGTTGCATTGCCCCTATCAGTAGCTTTATTACAAAGCATATGATAGATCATCGAACGAGTAGGCTACAAGCCTTACTGGAGTATGCTAGGCATGCTGAAAGACACTTTAACAGTAAGAAGAAAAAGAAGACGCAGGTCTTCACAGCTGAAGACGGAGCAGAAGTCTTTGTAGTGCAGTCAGGTAAAAAGGGTAGGAGAAATGCTCAGAGCAATAAATGCTCTGACAGAGACTCAGAGGTCTTTGAGGAAAGAAAGAAAAAAGGTGAGTGCTTCAAGTGCGGGAAGAAGGGACATTTAGCAAGGGATTGCAGATCGAATAAAAAAACGTCTACGGAAGGGAAGGATAGAAGTGATGAGGATTGACTATATGGTAGTCATAACGTTCAACAGTCATCAGGAGAGAGTAATGGGCAGGGAGAAAATGTAAACACAGTAGTAGGAATAAAAGAAGTGCAAATAGATGGAGAAAATGAGGAAAGTGAAGTTTTAGATTTAGCCTTATTGAGCTTGGAGCTCTATTTGGCGGACACAAAACCGGAAGTTACACTTCTGGTGGAGGGGAGGGAAGTGAGATTTTTGTGTGATTCAGGAGCATCGCGGACTTTGATACATCCTTCAAAGTTACCGGAACACTCTGAATCACCTGACTACATATTAGTGAAAGCAGCAAACGGACAGCTATACAGGGAACCACTTTCCCATGATATAGCAATAACTGACCCTGTTTCAGGTATGACCCAGAGAAGTAAGATAGTACTTTCTGCAAAATGTCCAGTGAATTTACTGGGAAGAGACCTTATGCAGCTTTTTGGCATAGCAGTAGTTCCTACCATGAAGGGTATGGAGGCACAAAGGCAAATGGATACTTTTGTGGTGCGATCGGAGGGTGAAGCCTATTATTGGTACAGCCAGGACCTAGTTACGACTGGTCCAGGGGCAGTGACCGAGGAACTGATGAACGTAGCCATCAGTAAGGTACGCTCCCTTCACATTGATCAGCAGCATTTGTTACATTGTACTCTGTACTATTGACGTAGCCATCAGTAAGGTACGCTCCCTTCACATTGATCAGCAGCATTTGTTACATTGTACTCTGTACTATTGTAGTACACCAGGACCTGATAAGGAATATGAGGAAAAATTGTTCAGAAATCCTGCAAATAGGCTAGTATTACGAACCTTGTACTGGGATACTGAGGGTAATAGTGTGGTGAGTTGTTCATTACCTCAGGAATTTACGGGACTATATAAGTCCAACTGGCTACCGCATGTCAGTTTAACCAAACATAAAAATGTCAGATGGGTAGACCTAGGTGAAAAAGTGACAAGATGGGAAAGGCAAACCGACTTAGAATTGTCAGAACAAGGAATACAAAAACTAAAACTAAATTGGTTAACGCAAGCACGTCCAGCTGTACACTTACAGCAAAGTGAGTACAGCTGATTGATGTTCTTACTAGAAGAAGAAGAAAAAGCCTTGTGTGATATACCAAGCACTCTTTGGTCAACAGGGAAATCAGATGTAGGGCTTATTCGGACAGCAGGTCCAGTAACTATTACACCGAAGTCAGCGTTTAGACCACAAAAGAAACAATACCCTTTGAGAAAAGATGTAGAGCAGGGAATTAAGCCTATAATAGCAGCATTACTAAAGAAAGGAGTACTGGTAGAATCTTTGGATTCACCATGTAATACCCCTCTATTTCCTGTTAGGAAAGCAAACGGGGAGTGGAGGATGGTACAGGATTTACAAGCTGTAAATGATGCAATAATACCTAGGGCACCTACGGTGCCAGACCCGCACACTTTATTGAATGATTTAAAGCCACAACAGAAGCATTTTACCGTGGTAGATATAAGCAATGCTTTCTTTTCAATACCTATACATCCAGATAGTCAGTATTGGTTTGCTTTTACATTTCAGGGTAACAGATACACCTATACTCGACTACCACAGGGATACTATGAAAGTCCAACAATATTCGCACAGGAGATGGCTAGCAACCTGGTGGGATTTACTCCACCAGGGGGCAGTCAAGTTCTACTTTATGTGGATGACATCCTGCTTGCGGCCCCTACCCAGCAGCAATGTAGGGAAGATACAATAGCATTATTGAGATTTTTAGCAGAACAGGGACATAAAGTAAACAAGCATAAATTGCAACTTTGGAAAACACAGGTCAAGTACCTGGGATATGTGATATCCAAGGGGGGTAGAACATTAGATGAAGATAGAAAGGCAGCAATTTTACAAGCACCCAAGCCAACTACCAAGAAGGAAATGATGTCCTTCCTGGGGACAACTAATTTTTGTCGAAGTTGGATACCAAACTATGCTTTGGAGTCGGCTCCATTGGCTGATTTAATATTTAAAACACCTATGGCAGCACAAGATATACTACATTGGACTCCAGTGACAGAAGCAGCCTTCTGCAGGCTAAAACAATTGATAGCTTCATCATCAGTTTTGGGGCTCCCGAATTACCATAAGAGATTTTTTCAGACTGTAGATTGTAAGCAGGGATATATGACGTCAGTCTTGACGCAACAGCATGGAAGTAAGCAACACCCCATAGCTTACTATTCATCACAGTTGGACCCAGTGGCACGATCGTTGCCACATTGTGTACAGGCAGTTGTTGCAACTGCCATGGCAGTACAGGCTTCGGCCTCAATGGTATTATTCCACCCTCTCACTTTGAGGGTGCCTCATGCAGTTGCGATAATTTTGCTGCAAGAGAGAATTGCATTTTTGTCTCCTGCTAGACATCTTTCTTGTATGACCATACTGCTGAGTCAACCTCACATGGTGATTGAACGTTGTACGACATTAAATCCATCAACGTTACTTCCGACTCCTGTGGATGGCACACCACATAGTTGCCTACAGGAAATGGAGCAAATAACTTTACCCAGACAGGATCTTACTGATATACCCCTAGCTGATGCAGAGGTAACATTTTATGTGGACGGATCATGTAGGAAGGGTCCTACAGGAAAGAATCTAGTAGGTTATGCAGTAGTTACTGATGTTGGGATTGTAGAAGCCCAACCTCTGCAGCCTAACTTATCTGCTCAAGCAGCAGAATTGATAGCTTTAACACGAGCTTGCACTTTAGCAAAAGACAAATGTGTGAACATATATACTGATAGTCAGTATGCCTTCTCCACAGTGCATGTTTTTGCGCAGCAGTGGAAGAATAGGGGAATGATAACATCCACTGGTAAACCGATTAATCATGCACAATTAATCTTGAATTTATTAGATTCCATTCAGTTACCTACTAAAGTAGCTATTTGTAAATGTGCAGCTCATACAAAGCAACAGGATAAGATTTCAAAAGGTAATGCACGAGCTGATGCAGCTGCAAAGCAAGCAGCCTCAGACTCAGAAACTTTACTTTTGAATGAGGAATTACAACCCTCTGAGATTTTAGATTTAGAAATGTTAAAAACACTGCAAACATTAACTACGAAAGCAGAAAAACAGAAGTGGGTAAGACGAGGAGCAATCCTTGAAGACGGATTGTACATCTCCAGAGAGAGAAAGCCAATATTACCGTCTAATTTGTTTAGATATGCGGCTTTGTTGAGCCATGGGCAGAGCCATGTCTCAACAGGGGGGATGGTACAGTTAGTTAACAGAATATTCCAGACATACGGATTTATTTAACTACACACAAAAATTTTGTGCAGCATGTCATATTTGCAGTAAACATCATGCACAGGGAGCATTCAAACCGAAGCAAGGGAGTTTCCCTACACCACCATATCCGTTCCATACTATTTGTATGGACTTTATAGAGCTGAATAAATGTGAAGGAAAGAAATACTGTTTAGTGATCATAGATATGTTTTCAAAATGGGTAGAAGCTTTTCCAACCAGGAATCTGGATGCAGCAACAGTGGCAAAGGCCCTAGTAAAGGAAATAATTCCTAGATTTGGCATACCGGAAAGAATCTATAGTGACAATGGGACACATTTTGTCAATCAGACAATTCAGCAACTTGGGAGATTCTTTGGGATTTCCTTAAAGAATCACTGTGCTTACCACCCACAGTCAGCAGGACTGGTGGAGAGGTACAATGGGATTTTGAAAAATAAGTTAAGGAAGTTGATGAGTGAGACTCAGAAGAATTGGATTTGCTGTTTACCTCTAGCATTGCTGAGCATGAGAACAGTTCCAAATGTAAAGGGTTTGACCCCCTTTGAAGTAGTATTTGGAAGGGCATATTACGTGCCACAGTGGAAAGCTCTTATACCTGCAGAGCTGGAGGTCGATGGCTCATTAGCCAGTTATATGAAAAGATTGTTAACCAATAAGACTGTTTTGCAGTTAAACTCTTTTTCAGATAAAGAACAGATGAAGCCGGATGCAGTGCTAGCTCCAGGATCCTGGGTGTGGTTAAAAGTCATCAAGAAGAAAAACTGGACAAGTCCTAAGTGGGAAGGTCCATACCAGGTACTGTTGGCAACGCCTACTGCAGTAAAGGTTGCGGAGAGGTCGTCCTGGGTTCACCTGACCCACTGCAAGCCGGTAAAGGATTTCCAGTTAGATAGAGATTTTGTAGCTGATATACCACAGAGACAGAATGACCAGGGGCAGAGTGTATAAAAGTACAAAGCAACCCCAAAGACATTGGTTTACTGTCCTACTGATCATACACTTATTAACCATGTTGGTGGTGACTTCTCTTTTGCTGGGGGTTTTCCTGCAAATAACTACACAGATAAAAATAATGAAATGTGATGGACTGGCCACAGATTGGCATCCAAACTTTAACACGTACCTAGCCATGAAACGTGTGTATGTAGAGACTATGAACATTTCAAATTGTTGGGTTTGTACAGCCATACCTACAGCATATGGAGGACTTTTGATGTCCGCTGTCCCCTTGGGGATAAATGAGACTTGGGAGAATCTACTTTTTGATACAGGTTCTGTGAGATCACAGGACAAAGTGGCACTGTACTTACCTGTTACACAAAAGGGAATTGTTTGTTTCTATAAAAATGATACGCTCCAAGTTGGTTGGAGTAATTGTAACATAACTGTGTCTTATAAATATTATATAAAAGCAAAAGATCAGAGTATTAGTTGTAGCACGAATTATGATTCGTATTTAAGCTTAATGAAAACAACATTGAAAGATGTGCAGAAAAATCCTGAATTGTATAAACAGTTGTCTGTTATAGACAGGAAAATGTTTCATTCAGAGTTAACCCGCATCAGTACTAAAGTAGAAAATTGTTATTTTGTTTGTGGGAAAAAAGCATATAAATGGTTACCTGAGAATTGGTCCGGCAGTTGTTTTTTGGGTTATCTGGTTCCAGCAATAAGACATACTGCAGAATTGCCTCTGGGTAAGATACGGAATGTAAGAGATATAGCTCAAAGAACTGAGAACTCAGTCAAGAAACCTGCTAATCCAGTGGGTAAAATCAAAGCTGGTTGGAAAGATCATTCATCCGTAAAAGATAAAGAAAAATTGACTCATATGGACTTGAGTGGCAGTGTTATATCCTGGGCTGGAATAATCCCAGCCTATGGAGCAGTCAAATCGATCTGGGAACTGAGGAAATTGTCGAAACTTCTTGAAGTAATGAGCAATGCGACTTTTTCTGCTCTCGAACTTGTGACTGATGAACTGAATGCAATGAGAACTGTTGTACTACAAAATCGAATGGCTCTTGACTTCACCCTAGCGGCGAGAGGTGGTACGTGCGCGCTTATCAAAGAAGAATGCTGTGCGTATATACCAGATAATGAGCACGAAATCAATGACCACCTAGAGGTAATTCAGCAAGTATCAGCAATGGCGGAACCAGGCCCAAACCCACTGACAAACTTTTTCCAGAATCTATTTGGGGGGTGGGGTTCAATCCTAATGAATATTTTGATAGCCATTTGTGTAGTCTTGCTCATATTGAGAGCATGTGTCTGTTGCGGGATACCTTGTGTGAAAAGATTAGTTAGGGACTTCGTTGATGTATCTGTAACCGAGACTATGTATCAAGACCTGGAGTTGAATATGTTGATACCAAATGAAATTCTTTCTGAAATATAAAACAAATGACTTGCCTAGTTGAAAGTTCCAAAGAGGAAGAGACTAGGGAATGAAATGGTGTTGTTTATGTTTCTGAATAGAATAAAAAGCATTAAAAGGAGGGAGAATGTTAGAAAAATATGTACTTAAACATATATGTAGTGTAAGTTTAGAAACAGTACAATATGTAATGCATTTGATTCTATTTAACAATATGGCAGTAGAAATGATCTTGCATGTAATTGCTTGAAACTTAGCAGCAGTGTGGTTAACCTCTGACCCTGGCAGTAGCCAGC